>NW_026692843.1:5415000-5512500 GCF_021218885.2 Marmota monax | reverse complement strand
GTGGGTCCAAAAAGCTAGCTCAAAGGCTCTGGACACTGGGGGGCTTCATTTCAGAATCCACCCTGAAAGTGCCCTCCAGGGTCCCACCTGGGCAGGGCATGACGCCCAGAGGGGCACCTCAGTACAAATGTGTTCTATGGGCAACTGTGACTGAGGTGCAGTGATGGCAGAACCTTACTATAAGCAGA
Organism: Marmota monax; assembly: GCF_021218885.2. Taxonomy (NCBI): domain Eukaryota; kingdom Metazoa; phylum Chordata; class Mammalia; order Rodentia; family Sciuridae; genus Marmota; species Marmota monax. The sequence continues at coordinate 5,512,312 of NW_026692843.1, read as the reverse complement.
TTCCTACAAGGAAGTAGCCGCAGCCACCACCCCACCTGCCTCTCACTTCTGCACTTTCAGTGCTGGAAAGAAACAGCGCAGCATTTATCAGCCTCCTCCAGAGTGACAGCCGAACCGAGGTGTATCCAGCAAAAACTTTGATACTTCTGAAATCTCTTGGAGATGTGGACACCAGAAGCCACCTTCTTGTGCAGAGGCCAAGTGGTTGATTTCATTTTATGCTACAGAGAAATGCAGGACCTCGGTTTAAAAGTCACAACGTGGGGCTGGGGCTGTAGCTCAGTGGCAGAGTGCTGGCCTAGCATGCATGAGGCACTGGGTTTAATTCTCAGCACTACATAAAAAATAAAATAAAGACATTCTTTCCATCTACAACTACAAAAAAAAAATTTTAAAAGTCCCAACATGGCGCATGAAGAGGCAGAACCTGTCGCAAGCCCAGGGCTCTCTATTGCCTTCACCATCTTCTGGGCGAATCTGTGCTTTTTAATATTACATATTCTAGTCCCAACAGTTCAGAAAAAGTGAGTGGTCACATGTGCATTCTGGGGAGATTTTATTGCACTGCAGATAAATATGCATTTAAAGAACTTTAAAAATGTGTATTTGGCACTGTACTGGCATGATGCTTTTCCTTCAGGTCTGAACTGTGTGTGTGTGTGTGTGTGTGTGTACAGATATGTGTACGCAAGTGTATTCACACAGTACTTTCTGCTTATCTGGAATATTATACATATTTGAATCTTTGAAAATACTGCATATTTTATGATGAATGGCATTCAAGAGAAATTTCAGGAGTTAACCTTTAAAAAACAAATTATGAATCAGACTCAATTTTTCACCCGCGGTCTCAAGGACAGACCAACACGTTTCAAAGTGGGAAGTTGCAGCGTAGCCCATGGTTGTGGGGCTCTTAGAGCCTCTTAGAGTCAAACTGGAAATAGGTTCATTTGGATAAATTGTATGCAGAATGAAATCTGGAGTATGGAGAATGAGCCGTGCTTGGCTTCTCTTTCTTTTCACTCATAGAGCTCTGGAGGGGATGCTCCTGGCATGACATGGAGGAATGTCCTCACAACTGTGTTCCATGACAGGAGCATTGACACTGTGACCAGTTCAGCCCTTAACGGAGGCAACACACTGGAGCAGCACACCCTCATGTTTAGGCTGCTCAGAACAAATACATGAGTGCCCCCTCAGTTCCCCACCTGGGTTTGCACTCTCCAACCAAGACCCAACCAAATGAGGAGGTCACAAGAAGGTCTGGAGTACAGGAACCAAATTTGCCCCTGTGCTCCCACTAAATGTACAAGTATATTAAAAAACAACCCCCCTGCCAATTGCCCATGACTGCTCTCAGTCCTCAGGACTTTAGCTGGACACCACCCAGGTTTGTCCAGAGTGAGATCTATGAAGTAGATCAATGGCCAAGGCAGAATCACTGACTTCGGCCAGCCCAGCTTCAGTTCCCAGGGCCTCTTGTGCATGCACCTGGGTAGCTGGGACCCTCACCATGAGATAATCACAGCTAACTTGTGGGCAAAGCCTTTGCTCTGATGCCCTGTACAAATGAGCAAACCCCCACCTGGGTCCCAGGCATCCCAATGACCTTCTGGTTACCCATCAGCCTAACCATACTGGTCACTCTGTGTGGGCTTTGTCTGGGGTACCTACCACATTGTTCTGGCCACTTGGGCATACCTGGCCCACAGGAAAAGCTGGTTAAAATTGCTTAATGAAAAAGTTGAGGTCTGTTGAACAGACTCCAGGACCCAAAGATGAAGTTAAGATGCACCATAGCACACCCACAAAGTGTTCTCCTACGCTGCCCCCCTAACCCGAGTCCCTGAGTGTGGACCAGGGATAAGTCTTATGTGATATTAGTAGGTGTTTGTGACCTAATAAGCTTGGAAAACATTTGGAGGTCATTCCAGGGGTTTGTCCTGGACCTGTGACATGCAAGTGTGCATCACTGATCACGGGAGGGGACACACAGTCCAGTGCATTAGGCCTAAAGACAGCTGTGTGCAAGATCACCTGGAAGGTCAAGAGTCCAGGGAGCATCTTGGAAAACATAGGCACAAATGGGGCTTTATGACAACAGGAGCCTCCAGAGATGTTCAGCACAGCTGGGGGACTGATAGCAGCCAGGGGCCTGCACTCAGCCCTCCCTGGCCTGGCCTGGCTGACTCGAGAGGTGAAATACACCAGGTTCATGGAAAAAGAAAATAGCTCCTTAATAATTTTATATTGATTACATGTTGACATGACATGAATTAGTCTACATCGAAGTAAATAAAATGTAAAATTAATTCTGCCTGTTTCTACTGTACTTTTGCATAGCAGCTACTAAAATAATATGAAGTCACATAGGTGTTTCCTTCAGCTTTTTATAGTACAAAGCAGGTTCTGGATGGAGTTCTGTTTGCTGGCTGAAGCCTGACCTGACTCAGCTCTGACCTAGAAGAGGAATCCCTGGTTCCACCTTCTGGATAAGCTCACGGAGGAGCTCAGCCCCAGAGCCCTGCAGGCTGTCCGGGGTCCTGGTCCGTCCTGAAGGTAAGGGGGTAGAGGTGCAGGAAAAAATGGGAGTTTTCAGGTCCTGGTCTGAATTTTCCCATGGAAGTTTCTAATGCCTTGAGCAACTCTGGATGGGTGTCGGGCCTTATGGTGGTCTCAGGGCTTTTGTGAGAGACCCTAGCTACAGCCTTCGAGGAGGGGCCCCCAAAGCAAAGGAATATTGTACTGACGCCCACCGGTTCCAGGTGGCCAAAGTTCTTTAAGCCCATCTGTTCTTGTCTTTCAACGTTCCAGTCGGCAGTTCTAATTGTTTCAGCAGAGCCTGGAGGACATTGCAGAGAGAGGTTTTATATGTGTTTTTCCTTGTGGGAAAGAGCCATGGTTCTCTCTCTAACTCAGAATTTTGCCCTGACTGGTGAAGAAAAGGATGAGAACAGACACAGATGAAAGCAGAAGGGGAATTTGCTGGAGGATGGCCCAAGGGTGATACATCATGGGCAGCTCGATGACCCACAGGGGCAGCTCACTGGGCACCACACACGCCTGATGCAGCCACATGACCTTGAGCAAGGTCACAGCTGCTGGGAGCCAAGCTCCCCTGGAAGTGGAGGTGCTGGTGACTGCCTTGCAGAGCCTGATAGAGGAGCGGCTGCGGGGCTACGGGGTCCCTCCAGGAGGCTGCCAATGAGACAGACCCAGCCACACCGGCCCAGCCACATGTTGGCCTTGTATGGCAGGTGCCCAAAAGACAGCTCTGATCTGGGGCTTGCTGAGGACCTCCTGCATGGGGTCTGTTGGTTATTGCTGTTTCTTGGGCTTCAGGCACCTGCCACTCACTCCCTTGCATCCCTCCTCAGGAGGCTGGGGACCCCTGGGGTGGCAGGTTCACAGAGAAGAATCCACCCTTTAGCCATTGAGCAACACCAACAAAGGCCCCTCCTCTGACCAAACCCTGGGCATTTCTTCACCATCTGAGGGGCTTCTGTGCCCCCCTCACTGAAGAGCCCGGAAGCTTTAGTCTGCTTTCTGTGATCTTCAGATCCCTTGGGTCCTGTGAGGATCTCTTCCTTCCTCTTTGTCTCCAGCAAGGCCTGTGACTCTCCTGGGAAGAACGCTTCTGCTTTCTCTTGCTCTCTTTCAAGGCTACCTCTTGCTCTCCCATCAGGTTGCCTGTTGCCCAGGGCCTGGCTTCTCAAGAACCTGTCCCAGGACTAGCCCCAGGAGAGAGAGACTGCCTGGCAGCCAAGTAAGGGCCACGGGGCGGGGAAAGCTGGTGGACCCCAGGGCGCTTTCCACTCAACAACCCTGCGCTGACCAGGCTGTAGGCCTGCATCCTGGGCCACCAGCTAGTAAGAGGCCAGGGGTGGTGTCCCAGCCACAGCCAGCACCCCATCCTCTCCAGTGTGCTAATGGAGGCTGTCCTTGGTGCCCGGGCCCAGGTCTGCAGCCAGGACTTCACTCAGGAGCTCAGCAGGCCGGGAGTCCAGGGGGGCTGAGGGAGAGGGAGGCCCTCTCAAGTGCTTGAATACCCACATTTCCCATCCACACTGATCACAGCAGCTGTGGCAGCTGCACTTTGTCTTAATTCATAAATTTTACCTTTAAACATCTCTTTATGGGTCAATTTTGTGCCTATTTAACAACACAGCCTCCCCAATTTCAGAAGGAAGGCAGGAAGACCTGCAGATCCCTACAGCACGTTGAAACCTGCAGAAACCAACTTTGAGACACCATCCACAAGTGCTTCCTTGGAAGTTCAGCCAGGAGCCACCAGGCGCTCAGGTCACAGACATTCCCTGGGACTTCCTCAGCCCGGCAGCTCTCTTTCCATACTCAAGACCCTGTCCTTGCAGCCAGACTGAGTTCTCCTGGGGAGCGCCTGCGTGTTCTAACGTTGTTTACCTCTGGATGTAGTTCTGACATTTGGGTTGGAGATGAGAGGGAAGGTGGCTTCTGCTGCAGGAGGAAGGCAGGTGGGGTGAGTCTGGCCTACCTGTGGGACATTTGGAAAGTCACTGTTCTTCTGGACTCTTCTGTAATCTGAGCATAGTATCAAGAATGTCATTGAGTAAGCATTAAAGCCTCCAAGAGACTAAAAGCAAAAGTAGACTAGGACAAGAACAAAGAGTCACAGTGAAAGACTAGGTGGCTGTAAAATAAGACCCCAGGGTTAAAAGGGAAGCCAATCAGAGACTGCAGAAGTTAAGAGCATCGCCATGGGAGGACTCGGGAATAACTAAATGGTCAATGAGATACCGGTGAAAAACAAGTCAGCAGTGAAAAAACAAGAAAGTCACGAGGGCAGCAGCACAGTGAGACACCAACAGTGTGGACGTCCACAAGGGGGCACGTGGACTGAGAAGGTCCAGCACACAGGGCTCAGAGAGACAAACGGGTATGATGCTGCAGACGCCGTGTCACGGAACCAACCATGAGTGAGCATTTTCCAGAGCCACGGCCTGAGATGAGTTGGATTTAAAAGCTGAATCAAATGTGCAGCCAGATCAGGAAGACAAGAGCCCACATGAGATGTAGCACAGCGTCACTGCTGACATGGAGGTAGGAGAGGCCAGGGGCCATTGGGAGAATCAGACATGGAACCACAACAATCAGACGGATAGAGAAGGCTCGTCATCCTGGACAGGACAAGGGACCCAAAATGACACCAAGATGCTGGAGAGAACCCATCACGAACCACAATTCTACATCCATTTGAGTTATCATTAAAGAAGGAGGCTAGGTTGTGGCATTTTCAGACAGACAAGGAATCAGAAAGTCTGGTTGAAAAATACTTAGGAATACATTATAGCAAGAAAAAAAAAACAAATATAGAGAATCAGGAATCAGAGATGAATGAACAGCAAAAAGTAAATAAGTAAATAAATGTATTGGGGGAAATTTTTAAAAATTAATAAAACAATCCCCAAAGTATTAACTTTTAGGTATGCATTATGTTTATATCTTCCTCCAAATTCACACGTGGAAGCTCTAGTCCCCAGTGGGACTATGCTTAGAGGGGTGGCTGAGGAGGTAGAGTTAAATAAGTTCTCCAGGTGGGGACCTGAGCCACTAGATCTGCCTCCTCGTAAAAATAGACACCGAGAAAGGATCTTGTACATCTAATCTTTGCGATAATATATATATTTAAATATTAAAGCTTACCTTTAAACTATTAGAAATAAAAGCCATCACTCTCCATCCGGTAAAGAAGGTCAACAAAACACGCATAGGTGGAGGGAGATGGCCACACTTGGGCCATCCTGGAAGGTGCTCCACAGAAGGCGCACAGGAAACACTGCGGTTGCTGGACACAGGTGTGAAGACGGGACCCGGCCTTGGCAGACGTGGCTGCTCTTCAGGCAGGAGGAAGACACGGAGGGCTGCTGGGTGCTCTTCCCTGCCTTGGCCATTCTTTGAGATGTCCTCAGTCTCACATGCCTGGAAGGCAGCCAGATGGGGCTCCGGATGCCAACTCCACCCTGTTCCCAGGTGCCCGGAGTCTTTGTGGTCCAGGTGATCCAGAGCGGGCCATGCTCTCTAGTCAATGTTTATTTTCCCCGTGATCTAATGTCTTATCCTGTTTATTGATTTCTCTTTGTTTCCTTAATTACTGGCTGTGGGACCTGGGATAAATATCCTTACCTTCTTGTGACTCTTGTGACTTTTGTCTGTAAACTTATACTAACCATACCTGTGTCGTAGGTCCAATGTTGTGCGGCCTGTGACTGTTTCATGTGTGTGTCTTTCTGTGCATGCCAGTGTGTGCACATTTATGTCACTCAGACTGGAGAGCTCAAAACAAATCAAACCACTGAGCTCAGCTCCTGACTGACATCACTCAGGAGCAGCGCCTGCCTAGCGTGCACGAGGCCCTGGGTTCCATCCCCAGCACTGCACAAGAATAAAGCCACAAACTGACTGTGGGTCACAGGCCCTTGATGAGGCTCGGTAAACATGGGCTTCATCGTTGCCAAGACCACGAAGGAGCAAACTGGCCCGCTGCCTCCAGTGACGGGCGTGGACGGAGGATGAATAGAGAAGGCTTGCCTGGTGCACCTGCAGAAGACAGGAGGGCGTGGAGCTGGTGTCTGCTGAGGGAGCCAATGGCCCTGTGGCCAGAAGACACAGAAGAGCTGTCAGAAGACACAGGGCCACTCACTGCTAGACCATGAGTGGCCTGGATGACCCTGCCAGGTAGCAGCAGTAAGTGCAGTGCTGCTGAATGACACAGCATCAGGGCAGCAGAGGAAGCTCCGGGGCCAAAGGTCAGGAAGCCAAAAGTTCTGTCGAGCATAACTAAGGTTCCCACGGTCAGACAGCTGGACCTCAGCCATCATGGCCCTACAGCCTGCAGTCCTGCACAGCTTGCCCTGGGCCTGGGAAGGGCCACCTTCCCTTTGGCTGATTGCTGTGTGCCTAAGTGGCCAGCCCTAGGAGGAGGGAAACCCAGGGCAGCCAGAGCCCTGTTTCCAAGGCAGGGACCACAGCGTTGCCCCAGAGGGTTTGCAGGGCTCGGCCACCACACTCCCGATGGCCACCTGAGGAAGGAAGGCATCAGGAGTTCTGTGGGCTTCTCCCTGAGTGTGTTGGCCTGAAGAATCAGGCAGTGGCCACTGAGGGCTCCTGGGTGACAATCACCCACAATGCGCTCCCCTCCTGGGGACAACCACTGACGTGCACCCCATACCCAAACTCTACTATGAAGACAACCGTGGGGCTCTCCTCTCCTGACAAACACTCAGAAAGCCCAACAGTTTCACATCTCCAAAGCTTTTAAGATGGTGTTTGACCTGTGGTTGTCACCTGAGAGTGACACCATCTATGAGGAACTCCCGATGACTTGAGTACCATCCCCAAGGGCCTCTGTCCTCAATACCTCCTCTATCTGCATCTTCTTAATCATTTCAAAACTGTACATTCTTCCATGAGGTTTTGAAGAAAGCAGTTTGATTAGGTCATTTCATAGTACAGTGTAAATAATTTCCTCAATCATTTTTAAAGAGAACAACTTTTTTGTTGGGCATATCAATAGCTTGCTCCTTTTCATTGCTGAATAGAACCCCACTGTATGGGTGTGTCCCAGTCTGTCCCTTTACCTATTGATGGACAGCTGAGTTGTTTTTAGTTTTTGGTCCTTAGAGATAAAGTAAAACTTTGTTAATTTTCCCTTTTGAAAAAAAATCTAAAAAAACAAACAAACCAACAAAAACCGAATAAATAAAAGAAGTAAAACAAGGAGCAGCAGCCTGGATAGCAGTTTTGTCTGAATATGCCAAGCAGAGAACTCACCAGCGCCACCCCCTTCCCTGCACGCCTGGGCTCCTGGCAGGGCCTTCTTGAGGCCCAACCACTCTCCCCTACCCAGGGCTATAGAACACTAAGTCTCCATTTCAGCCTTGAACCAGAACTTCCCCAGAACCAGCCCTCTTTGAAGCCTAGCAAATGAGGGGCTACGCTTAGGTACTTAGGCAGAGCTAAAGGAGGGGATTACCCATGGGCATGCATAATTTATGTGCATTTGTGCAGCCATGAAAATAGGCCACAGCCGACTCTAGGAAGTGAATCAGACTTGACAAATTAAAATGCTGTTTGGCCCTGTTTGCTTCCAGGGAAGTCTGGATTGTCCCTGTCAGCCTGCCTGACTCAGTTTCTTCCCAACAAAACCATCTGAATGGCAGCCTTCCCCCCCACCCAGCTCCATCTCTTGTTTGCCTTGAGCTCCAACTTGCTCTCCCTGAAGACATCTCAGGCTGCATGCTCTGCCCTCTCCAGGGGACCAGGGCTGAGTCTTTTTGTTTGTTTTTGAGACATTCTTGCTGTGTTGCCCAGGCTGGCCTTGAACTCCCAGACTCAAGTGAAATTCTCCTGCCTTGGCCTCCCAAGTGCTGGGATTATAGGAATGCACCACTGCACCTGGCTTCAGGGCCGAGTCTGACTGAGAAATTCTTCCATGGATCAGAGTCACCAGTTCCTGCAAAGAGCCAGGAAAGGGGCCCTGCCAGCCATTGCACCTTAGGGTGGGGGGTCAGCCTCTGAGCCCCTGCAAACAGGGCCGTGTGCCTTTAAGAAGCAAAAATTAATGCAAAGCTTATTACAATCCCGGTGGTTGCTAACGCTCTCTCTCTTCCACTGCCCAAGTGTCTGAATTTCAGCTTCAGATGAGTGTGGCCTGCTGGGATTTGAGCTGCCAGTTTAATTAGTGTTCAGTAATTTCAATAATGAGTGACAATTCATCGGGGCTTTTAGGTTGGTCTTCTGTTCAGAAGCAAATCAATAATCCACAGTTTTTCCCCTTCTTTAAAGACAAGAAAGTGGCATGTGAGTTACATCAGATGAGAGAAAATAAATGAGGAAACGCTCAAGTCCCTCAGTAACTGGAGAGGCAATCGGCTTTAATGGTGTGGGCAGCCTCCCCGGCTTGTTGATGTTATTGGAGGAGCAGAAAGGTCATTAGTAGCAGGAAAGAGGCTCTTGGATCCTCACAGTAAACAGTTTGCCCTAGCTGTAACCATAGTGATTTGGGTAAATGAACACAGGTATACGGATTACTCCAGTATTCCCCAGGCCACCTGTATTATTGCCTCTGAAGATATAAAAACAATTGAGGCTAATTGTATGAGAGTGAGTTTATTACAAACACAAATGGAAAGGTAAAAGAAACCAGAGATGGTCTTGCAGAGGCGCCCCTTGCCACATGCCTCCCTCTGTATCTACAATCTGCGCTTGTGCTGGAGTCTGACCTGTGGCCACTGCTGACTTGTCCCCAGTTGTCTTGGGGAAGATGCCTTGTGTGGGACAGGCGTTGCTGGGAGTCCGGGCTTTCTGGGGGTTTGCAGATGGGGCTGTAAGTGGGCTGTCCTCAGACTCCGAAGCGCAATCAGGACGGGCAATTACTCCTTTTCTGCTGGTGGCTGCGTGGAGCAGAGGCGCTTCAAAGCCAAGGAAACGCATTTATCTCAGCCAAGGCGTCGGGGTGGTGCGCCTCTCCCCAGCCAGTGGCTGAAAAGTTACCTGCATTGCCCTGCGAGTCCGCGGGAGCTGCGGCTTTTTTGTAAACTCGCCTGCTCTCTTTTGTTGCAGCTACAAAGGCTCCGTCTTCATAAGGTGTTGTGATTTGCAGTATACAAACCCATTAAAAAAACACAAATGAAATCCCCAGCTGGGAAGGTCAAGTCTAATGAGGTGGGCTGTTGTGAGGAGTGGTAGCTCACAGCATCCCCCGTGTAGGCCAGGGGTGCTCCAAGTGAACAGCTGCTTATAATTATTATCATCTGACACTTTTCATTCACCTCAGGTGCTATTTTTTTCTCACAAGAGAACAGATTAATTGTATATCAACTGATATACATAAAAAAGGGTTTGATAGAAGGCTTAATAAAGTAACATTAAATAGGCAATCCCACTGAAATCCTAATGTGTATATTCTTAATTAAATTCCCTTGTACTGTACAGTAATTCCGGTGCATTCTGTTGCCTTTTTCACCCACTGAACAGGAAGCCTGGAACCAGGGTGGGCAGGAAGACAGACAGACGCGCCCAAGGAAAATCACGCTGTCCTCCTTCCTGACGCAGGGAAGGCTGAACAGAGAGAGAGAGAAAGGCCACCGTGGAGGGGGTATGGGCTCCTGTTGGAACCTGTGTCTACAAGGACCTGGAGCATTCGAATGCTAATGCGCCCGTTCCATTGTAACCCTCCGAGTTGCCATAGTTATCCTGTCCCAGGTGAGAAGGCAGGTGTAGCCGCATTCAAATAGAGATATTATTAAAAGAAAGAGAAGAAAAGAGGAAGAGGAGGAAGCAGATGGCGATTGATAGGGAGGAAATGGGGAAAATATAAAGAGGAGATGAAGATGGAGGGGAGGCAGGGGGAATAGGGTTATTCAGTAACAGGAGCCAAAAGAGCTAGAAGAGGGCACACTAGGTGGACTGCACCCTCTGGAGCTCCCCTTGAGCCAGAGTAAAATGAGCACATGGAGGAAGGAGAGGGCATGGCCCACTCACTGCCGAGAGCCGGGCACATGCTGAGGCCCCAACCAGCCCTGGAACAGCTGTTCCCAACCGGCCCTGCAACTGCCCATGTTTGCCAAATGGGGACTCGGCAGGTCTTCTTTGCAGGATGAAAAGCAACTTCTCTGCTACAAAAGAAAAGAGAGAAATGAAACAAGGCAGATGAGGTGAACTTGGGCAGGTTGAGGGCCACCGGTGAAGAACAGTCTAGAACCCTCTGGGCCCACACAGGAGAAGCACTGGCTGCACAGCAGAACTGATTACCTGCAGGCGCTGCCCATGGAAGCTGCAGCCACGGCAGGAAGTTGAGCCCCCTGGGCCTCACTTACCCTCTCCACACACTGACCCACTCATCAACCATGTCGTGAGTCCCCACACCATGCCAGGTGCCACCTGATCCCGGGGCAGCAATACAGCCACCCCCAGGCTCACGGAGCCCAGCTCTACTGGTGGACAGGAAGCAAACCCAATACTGTTCGACAGCCATGACTGCCGTGCTTGAGGTGAATAGGCACAAACCTGGGGATGGATGTGTCACTTGGAGGGACCTCTCCACCACAATTGAGGGAAGCAGCCTGGCAAATGTGGTAGAAGGCCATTCCAGGGCCCCAGAGACTCGAGGGCAAAAATCAGAGCAGAAGGGACCTCAGCTTGCAGACGCGGATGAGGAGGGGCCCACAGGAGCAGTGGGGTGTGGGGACATTGGCCACTGGACCTCTGTGAGGAAGAGCACTTCTGAGGACAACTTCCCGGGTCCTCCTGAGAAGCCGCCAGCCCAGGGACCTGGCTGTGGCATGAAGAGTGGGGCTGAGGGAAGCGGGAAAGCAGAAGATGGGGACGCTCAGTGACAGCGAGTCGGGGGCTGGAGGAGCATGCGGGCCTCTTGGCCTGGGCCCTGGCAGCAGGATGTGAGGACAGGGCAAGATCTGGGGCACACGTGGACAGAGGATGAGTTGGCTCCTGGGCGAATGTGAGGAGGACACTCAGAACTGTGGCCTGAGCTGCTGGGCTGCGGAGCAGTGCTGGGCACCAGAATTCAGCTGGGGATGCCCATCAGAGGTCTGAGGGAGAGGCCAAGTGGCTGAACGCGACACTCTGCATGCAGATGCATAGGCGTGTATGCACACACATGCACACATACACAGCCACACCAGCACACATGTGTGCATGCACACACATACACAGTACACACACAGCTGCACAAAGACTCTCGAGGGCCTCTGAAGTCCTTTGGTTCTCAGTGTTGGGCAGGGAAAGCATTTGGAGCTTTAATGGCATTCAAGATTGTCCCTGTCAAAATGAAAGAAGGGGTCTTCCTCAGACACTCAGGGTATTTGTCTTTGGGTCTGAAGGTTTGTTTCTCTGCCACCTGCTTCATGTGGGCCCTATACAGCGCTTCCTGGGGAACTTTGAGTTTCACACCTGGGGACTGGCCACAGCTTGCAGAAGACACACAGGCTGCCCTGGAAAGAGCTAGGAGAGAGCCATCCTTGCCTTTCCTGAGGCCAGGGTCACTGAGACAGTGAAATACCCGGGAAACCTAAGCTGTCTCCCTGGGCAGGAACCAGAACAAGTACTGGACCTCCTGCCCTGTTGGCTGTGCCTGTTTGAAGCCTCATGGCTTGTTCCCAGTTCCCCGGGGGGGGCCCTTGGCCACTGACAGCCCACGTGGCTGCAGCCCAGCCAAGGGCACCACAGGCCTGGTGGGCATCATGTCAGAGGGCCGCAGGGCTCAGGCAGCCCCGGTCCTCAGGGCAGCACTCGGCGGCGCCTTCGTTGGTTCACCCCTGCCTGCCGGCCCAGCTCCCTGTAATCAAGGCCGCTCCTGCTCCGGGGTGACCCCACTTCCTCCCAAACTCCTCCATCACTGAGTTTCCTGACCCTTTGGTTGATCTAAGCTGTTCTCCTAAACGCTCCACACACCAGGCTCAGGCCTCATCACCACAGGCAGCCCCAGAACCTGGGTCACTGTCAACATCATACCCAAAGCTGGGTGGAAAACAGAACCAACCTTCGGCAGGGGTCCCAGATGGACCGTCCCCAGACCACCAGGTGCTCAGCTGCATGGAGGAAAGCTCTGGGGCTTGGGTTTGCAGGCCACTGGCCAGGAGTGCTGCTCCCTGTAGCTAATGCCAGAAGAAGCCCTCAGGCTGAGGACGGGGCGTGGATCCACCAACAGCCAGCACCCTTGGAACTGAGGTGGTCTTCAGGTGGCAAATCTAGGTCTGGGGGACTCAGAAATCCCTGTCACCTGCTCAGGACCCCCAACCATGATGGGAGCACTGTCCCAGGTCCTTCCAGGTCACCTGTAGCATGGCCACTGCACAAGCTAGAGGCACCACATATGGAATCCCCACCCCGTCCGTGAAAAGTAACATGGCTGACCCATTTTCACACGAGGGAATCAAGGCCAGAGAGAACAAGCAAGCTGCCTGAGGTCGCTCAGCTCAGGAGCAGTGGGTCCTTGACTTTGGGTATTGATATTTTCAAAGAATTTGTTAAGGCTGTTCCTGAGCAGAAACAAATGGAAATGTTTCATCCAATATCTAATTTCATTGTTGAAACTAGTTCTTTATAACAATATCTAAGGTATAAAGTGAATAGAAAGAAATAAAAAAACTGAAACCATGAAATGTGAATGTTGAAGTAGTTTGAACTCTGGAGAGGTGGGGATGGAGAGCTGGCTGGAACTGGTTTGGAGCTCAGGAGTCCACAGAGCCCGTGACAGCCAAGGGAGACCTGGTGGCAGAATACAGTTCCCTGGAACTCATGAGGAATCACAAGTGGCGGCCACACCGGCATGCTGCCCCCACTGTGATCATGAAAATCACCGCTCAGGTGACCAGTCCAGCCACAGTTAGCACTTCTGTGAGAACATCTCACTATGATGATGCTTCTCACAGGGCCAGTTGCCCTCCTAGTCTGCCTCCCTTGCTCCTTCTTGCTGAACCTCATGTCTCAGCAGATGTGACAGGATCCACTGACCTTCCCTGCAAGCTCACCCGTCACACTCTCTATGAAGCAGAAAGATGTGATGAACACAGGCCCAACAGGGAGCAGGCAGAGTACACAGTGAGACTCATTCAGCAAACACTGGACATTGCTGCCTGTGAGGTATGGGCACCTACTGTGCGCAGTCACTATGCCTGCCATGTGAGACACAACACCTAGTATGTGTGAGGTATGTGCCCCCACCATGTGAGGAATAGCACCTACTGAATACAAGGTACACCCCTACTATATGTAAGACACAACACCTACTGTGGGGCAGATAGCACCTACTATGTGCAGGATACTGTACCCACCATATGTGAGATCCTGGTTGCCCTATCAGGACATAACATTGATAGCAAATGGCTGCAGTTGGGACTCAGCCTCTTTCTAGAAGACACAGGAAAATCCAAAGAAGTTTCCAGAAGAAATTTCAGGAAGCCAGACAGGGCCCCCCGGGCCTCACTGCCTACAACCTGCAGGAATAGGACAAGACTGGGAGGCAGGGCTGGTTGCTGTAACGCTGCAGCACACTGGGCAGGACATGACGGGGTGTGCGGCTCTGCCCAGCTCGGCCCCTGCCAGGCTGTGCTCCATCTCTCATCTGGTTTTCAGTAACGGGTCTGAGTGAGGCGGTGTCCCCGCTCCTCCTCCCTGCTGTCCAGCCTGGCTCCCTTGCCCTTTCCTCCTCTGGGCATCCTGGGCCACAGACAGCAAAAACTCAGCGCAGGAATTGTTCAAGGTGGCCCGTGTTGGTCTGCTTTCCAGGCTGGCCGGGACGGGGGCCCATGACAGAGGCCCGTGGGTGGGGTGGAGGTGGTAGGAGGGGGCCACAAAAAGCGGTTCCTACAAGGGCATCTCTGTGGGCAGTTTCCACAAAGTTCATGTCAGAGGGAAGCAATAAGACCCAGGTCTTTGTTTTAAATATGTGCCCCTGGGGGTCAGGAGGCAGGGGCAGGGTGGGGCCACAGCTGGACGGGAAGGGCAAAAGTCACTCAGGCATTTTGAAAACTGTCACTTTAAAATATGGGGTAACCCCTAGGCTTCCAGGAGGGCCAGCCCCCTGCTGATGAGGAAAGGAGCTGGTGGAAAGGAAACCCAGCAAGTAGCCCCTGAGATGGAAGCCAGGGGACTGCATTTGTTTTTAAAACTGCGAAAGGAGAGAACTGCCCAGTTACAACTGCCCGACTCAGGCTTCATATGATGCCTTTTAAGTTTACACCAGTGCAAAACAGAGAGTGTGCAAACGTGTGCGCTCGTGAACACACACACACACACACACACACACGGGCCAAGCTGCACCTCCACCCCTACACATCAGTCTCCCTTTCTCAGAATCATGAAGTGGCAGATTCCCGTGAATTTCCAACTACACGCTGACTCGGGGGGACTCAACGTCCAGCATGTGGCCACGAGCCTCCTGTAGAAACTGGCCACAAGTGGGGTCAAACGATTAAATTTCATGAGCAGAGTCGCATTGAAGTCATGTTCGTGGCTCTTAAATCCCAAATAGTTCTTGATTTTTTTAAATATCTGCCAAACAGAACAATGAGACCCTTTTAAATCCCCCAGAGAGCAACTATTAAAACCACAATTTACAACTGTACATATCATCTAACGTGTTAACCAGGTGTTCCAGTGTTATTGTTTGAAATTCTACCTTGGTTTAAATCAAATGAAGAAAAGCCAAAAGTCCAATTAAAATCCCACATTGCCTCTTTATCGAGGGTAGGTGAAAGACATTCGTTTCAGATTTAATGGCAGAAATCTCATAAAATGCTAGGCCATCCTTTTTCTTCCCCCATTTCTTATTTCTTAGATTCTCACAGCTTATTGGCATTTCCTGTTCCTAACTTAAGGGGAGAGGGAAAAAAAAAACTAGAATAAATCTGGGAATTTCTGGCTTGATTTTTGTAGCATCCTGGACACTGTAGCTGAATTTGACAATTGAGTGTTGTCATGGGATATTAAAATTGTGCAGTGGGCCACTTAGGCGACTATTTCATAGGCTGTCCCTTAATAAGTTCCAGGCCGTGGCTGGCCCTCCCTGCCAACATGTGTCCATTGTATTTAATAGATCAGGGACAACAAATTTATGTTGCTAAGCTCCAAAAAGTAAACCCAACCCAAAGCCTCCCCCACCGCCTTTTCAGACATTGACCAAGGTAACGTGGAATTCAGTTGTCTTCACTGGGCCGTAATTACTTCCAGACTTTAACTGCCTGTCTTTGTCCTTGGCCATTTTTCTCATTCCATCTTGACCCTGAAATACTGGTGTGCTTTTGTGTTTGTGGCTCTCTCCTTCGATGTCATTGTCACCGCCTCCCCCCGCCTGGAATCTTCTGCGGAGCTTACAGTCGCTGCACCCCCTCCATTCCCCGGGAGACTCCTCCTGGTGCCTGACAGAGCCTCTGCTGGGGAGCAGGCTCACCACCTTCTCTGGGACCACCTTCCTCTACGCGGGACTGAAATAAGACCACAGGATTTTCTGTAGTCCTTGCTGCACTGTAATAAATAGGATAATCTGATAAATCAGAACAATCTTTCTCTTTTCACAGAATTCGTGAAACTGAAAAAAAAAGTGTCAGTTACAGCACATCTGTTCTCCTTTACGCCTTATTTAAGAAAATAATTCTTGCCAGATTTTTACCCACCCATAATAATTACACCATTTTTACAGATGTGGTTTTTAACAGCTTCATTTTGGCCCCAAATCTTTTATACAATTTGCAATGAATTTGCTTCTTGGCTTGCACTTCATTACCATTTGGCAATAAAGAGAGGGAGGTAAGGGAGTCTGTTCCCAGAACCTCACCATCTACTCATGTTCTGCTCAACCCAAGTCTGAGTGGAAATGATCATTGTCATCATTGCCATGATTACTGCCATCAGCACGAGGTGGGGACATACTTACAAGTCTTGCACTTGAGTAATTTGGCAGTCGCCCTCGGATGTCTTTTCTT
Organism: Marmota monax; assembly: GCF_021218885.2. Lineage (NCBI taxonomy): Eukaryota > Metazoa > Chordata > Mammalia > Rodentia > Sciuridae > Marmota > Marmota monax. The sequence continues at coordinate 5,495,831 of NW_026692843.1, read as the reverse complement.
TATCCTTAATTATTTGCTCCCTCCTTGAGCCCCAGCCCAGAGAGGCGCTGTGCTGTGTCCCTGGATGCAGCGAGGAGGCAGGCCTGTCCCGTGGTGGTGTTCGGCAGCAGCCAGGCCCACTGAGTGCAGCACACAGCCCTGAGCACCAGCCTTGATCAGCTGCCAGTGCCCTGGGAGTGCAGCAGGCCCCAGAGGACAGGGATGCTCAGTGGGTGTCTCCCGTGCGGGCGGTAGACCTGCAGTGCACGGAGGTGAGTGAATCCAGCCAGCGGAGGCCAGGGCCTGGGCCAGCACCGGGGCCTCCTCGACGGCAGTGAGTGTTCACCTGGGCGGTGAAGGTTCTCCCCGAGGTGCCCACTGACCCCCGTGGCCTCGGAGCCCACAGTGCTGGGTATTTCTGGTTCCACCCAATTTCCTTGATTGTTTTTCCCCCTTATTTTCTGCACATGTTGACACAGACGTGAAAATTATCTCTTTTAAAAATTTCCATGAAACCAAACAGAAAACAAAAGTCATGTGATCAAAACTCACAGATGAATCAGACTTCCCTGAACTGGGGTACGTGGAATGCCTGGCGTCACCAGGATGGGCACCCCTGGGGTGGAGTGCTGACATCCCCGTTGCTTCAGAGTACTCCTTGGCTTCCCACAGCCCAGCACCACCCCTGTGCTGCAGTTAGAGCCCCACTCTGCCCTCCTCTTCCTCTCTCCCCCTCCAGGACCAACAACTACCTGCTCATGTTTCTCCCTTCCGTCCTCGTCACCAACTTCTATCAAACCAGGCTCCAGCTCCTAGGAGGATGCCTAGAAGTCCAGCTCTTCACCAGACCCACCATCTGAGACTTGCCATTGTGCTGGTTGCATTTCCCATTTAGGAAAGAATTCAGTAATGCATGCAAAGAAAAAAACAGGTGATGTGCCAAGAAGACCTACGGTCACAGCAGGCAAAGCCGAGCCTGCAGTGAGGCCTTGGGCGGGGCAGCTGCGGGCAGCCTTGGGTCCTCTACATGCAGTCAGTCCCCTGGAAGGAGGATGACGTGTCTGTCTTTTCCTGCATCTAGTCATAGTAGGGGTTCAGAAACGTGTGGAAAGAAGGAAGATCTTAGAGAAAATGGGGAAGTAAGGTAAACAGACCTTGAAGAAGGCCCCACCGAAACCCCACACTTGGCCCCAGAGAGGTTTGGAAGAAGACAGTTGAAGGAAGACCCACTTCAGGGACCCCAGTCCTCAGGAGGGACCATTGCAGGAGAGGGCCCCAAGGCAGGCCAGCAGTTCAGGCCCGAGGAGCAGAAAGGCCTGGTCGGGAGGGCCGCAGGGTGCCCTCTGCCCATCCCTGCCTCTGAGGCCTCTCTTCCTCTACCTCGTCGTCCTCCTCACTCCTGGCCCTGGGGCAAATAATATAATAATATAAGGATTATTATCCCCAGTCTACAGATGACAGAAAGCAGGCAGCAAGGCCAGGCAAGAGCAGGCAGTGAGGCCAGGGGGTGCCAAGTCAGCCCGGGTCCAGGCCCCTCTAAAGCTCCATATTTTTGGTGGTTCTTCTTTGGTTAAAGAGAATACTTTGGGAACAAGCATGCAGAGCCTGAAAGGTTGCTGCTCTCAGAGCTCACTGACTGCAAAAAGCCTGGGTCCCCAGGACCAGGCAGAGCCCCAGAGAGGATCACATACCTTACCCTTAATGTCCTGGACACTGGACCAGCTCTGTGTGTCCCATTAGAAATGGAAGTAGCCCTGCAGGTCCCCACCTCTGCATCTTAGGGTACTCTCCCTCTCCAGCAGGACATGGGGAGTGCATCCACTGTCCTCATTCCAGAGGCCCCCTGTGGCCAGTGGAGGAAGCAGAGGTGCCAGGGAGGGAGGGTCAGACTGGACACTGGACAGCTCCCAGTTCTATGGTGTGAAGAAGAACATTTCTCTCCCAGGGTGGGAGGGTAGATCTAGAGGATTTAAGTTCTAGAGAGAAGCCGGCTGACCAGCGGTGCTGCCCAAGGCCTAGTCCCAGCCTGGGACCCCCAGGTGGCAACTGTCCTTGCCCACACACTGCAGCTCAGCCTCACAGCCTGGCTGGGCTCTCAGCTGAGAGGCCTCGGGAGGCTTGCAGAGGCGGTATCTATGCAGCGTGTTTCAGGTGGCTTTCCAGCACCCACCCACCAGCCAGGCAGCCGTGAGGAGGGACAGGACCAAGGGACCGTCCTCCTTGTTCTTCCACTTTACCCAGGGAACCAGCAACTCCCATGCAGGTCACAGCCCAGGAGTCTCCAGGGTCACGGTTGTCCCAAGGCTGGAGCTGTCATCCAGATGGCCACTCCTCACTCGCATCAGGCTAGTCTGAGATGCGACCCAGATTCATCCACAACCAGTGACAGGGCCAGGGTCCCCTGGGTGCGTGTGGGTCTGGGTGTGGGTCCCCCTAGTCATCAGGGGCAGGCAGCCTGGGGCCCGGGCGGCAGGGCGCCAGAGTGGCAGAGCCCCAGCTTGCTCAGGGCAGGAGCCCCGCTCGTCCCTTAATGAATTTACATGATATTCAGCGGCCTCCGCTGCTTAATTCACTAGGTGGCCTTGGCATGGCAAGAGCTGCGCAGAGGGACCCCAAGTAACTCTCGTCGACTGGTGTCAGCGTCGCCCCGACAACAGGCAGGCGCACCCCTGGCCCTGGGCCGCTGTGTGGCCTCGGCAGGGCCCGGGTCCCCGGTGGCCCGCTCCCGCCCCAACACAGGGAACAGAAGCGCGGGCTGGTGTTCCCGTGCCCTGCTCTGGGTGGTCTGGGGACTGGGGCTGCTTCGGAGCTCATTTGCCTGCAGACGCCCTCACCTTGTCAGCGCCAATAATTATCCAGTCGGCGCTCCTCAGAGCTGCCATTCCTTAAGATTGGATTAGATTGAAGAGGCAGAGGCCCGGCTCCTCTGTGCATTTTCTCAGTCAGTTAGCGTAATCACTGGGGGCCTCGGCGAGGCCTACAGCAGAGCTACACTAACTTTCTCTCCCCTTCCTTATTACGGAGCTTAATAACAGCAGGCAGTGTATTAATATGTAAGAGATCAAGAGATTATTGATTAGAGTCACTTGCCTAATATCCCCTGTCCGTCATGTAGTTCAGCAGCCCTTTCATGATTTTTTGTGTCAGGCCATTTAAATATTCATGACCGAGTTGCTTTGTACCTCCACGGCTGAATTTCTAATTAATCTGTCAAAAGAAATACAATATGCCCGGCAGCCTTATTATTATAAGGGTCAGCTGAAACAGAGATGGCCTGGCGAGGCCTAAGGGGTAATTAATTATAACAATGCAGTGTTTACCTTGCGTGATACCTGCGGCCTAAATGAGCGCTAAATTAGACTCCAACCACTCCAGCCCGCGTTTGAAGCGTCCCTATATGCCAGACTAGATCATAATGATGGGAGGAGAGAGCGGAGAGCCGCGGCTATGTAACAACATAATCAGCAATTATAGCTGCGAAATGGGGAGAAGGGGGAATTTTATCTCATTAGAAAAGCCCAAGCACAAAGTTTTTTTTTTCTGTCACCAGCTCTTTTCTTTAGAATTCAAATGATTCCACTCTAAAGGTGAGGGATCTCAAATCTAATTCCAGTGCCGAGCTGGCCTAATTAGTGGTATACTTTGGCTAAAATATGAATGACATTTGTTCCGTCTTGCAGCGGCCTATTAATAGAGGGTGTCAGAGTGAAACATTAAGTGTATCATTCTTCTGTCAATTTATTCCTGTCATTATTGTTTCTTTATTTCCTCTGCCACATTATGGTCACTAATTTCTTCTCACTTTTATGAGATTCTTAATGTGGGCCTTTAATGAACTCCAAAAACTCATCCAAACTCTAAAATTAAAACACTAGGCTCCTGTCAGGTTAGCGCGACAGAGTAAAACTTGAATAGTATCATTCTTCTGTCAATTTATTTCTGTCATGATTTTTCTTTATACCCTGCCACATTATGCCCACTAGTTTAATTCCATTTTTATGTGACTTGTTAATGTGAATTTTAGGTGGCTTTTAATCACCTCCAAATTTGTAGAATATCACAATAAATCATAACTGTATCCCCTCTTATGACAATTTATTTCTGTCATTATTTTTTATTTCTCCTTCCTTATTACAACCCCGAGTTTCATCTCCTGCTCTGTGACCTTTACATTGTTGCATTTTAAAAAGAAGCACATAGAAAGTTTGCTCTTCCTCGGGAACTGGAAGAGGGAAGCCATTTTATGGGCTTGGGTTTTCCTGCTCCGCAGGGTCACAGGTGTGCTCCCGCCTTGGCCTCTCCCCAGGCCCGAAAGGTGTGTGCGTCAGAGACGGGCACCGTCTGCAGGAGAGGCTGCTGGGCAGAGCACCAGGAAACCCACATGTCGTTTAGAGAAGGGCAGAGGCGGAGACAATGGGCTGAGTTCCGGAAAATCACTCATTTAATTCCAGCAATAAGAATCTGGAGATGGTGCCGCTCGGGAGGAGAAAGTCGCTCTGACAAGCACTCTTGTGCTCTGGCCACCTACCTGCTCTGCGAAGTTCATTTCTAATGCACAGGTTGGCCAAGGATGGCCCACAGGCCAGATCTCTCCCCTCCTCCTTCTGGACAGGCCGCACTGTAAGTGTGTTTTACATTTCTAAGTGGTGGGAAAGCAGGTAAATAATAAAACAATTATTATTATTATTCTTGTTTTGTGACAAGTGAAAACTACAGGAAACTCAGGCACTGAAGGAGGGAAATTTTGGCCTCCACAAATAAAGTCCCCTTGGAACACCAGCAGCCTTCATGAATGTCCCCTCCACAGCAGCCTTCTGGGTAACAGAAGAGTCAACTCTACAGCAGAAACCATCAGGGCGGGCAGATAGCCTGTTGACCCTGTTACAAAGAAGAGAAATTACTTACTAATGTTTCTTCTGAAGAACTTCAGTGTAGACTTTCGGTTCAACATGTAGAGAACGTTATGGAACCTTGCACGCTTGCTCGGCCACCACGGGGCAGGCATGCCTGAGCTACCTTGCCCACAGGGAGAGCTGCAGGCTGGACAGGCAAACCCATCTTGAAAGGGCTTCATTCATTGCCTCAAAAAATAGTTCCTGTGTTTCAGCTCTGCAAGAGGGCTTGCACTGGGATATCAGGCCCTTGAGAAGGAATGCCCCTGTCCTCAATAACTGTGTTGCCCTTCCCTGCAAGGAACAGAGGTTTAAACCATGCTCACAGAGGAAGAATCCCAGACAGTGCTTCTTACCATGAGTTAAAACGTCTAAGTGGGGGCAGGAGAGGGGATCAGGGCAATGGCATCTTATAACCAACCAAGAGTTTAACATAACAAAATTTACAGTGTGCATGACTTAGGGCAGGTAGATCTTTTGGCTGTGGGAATTCTAAAATACATCACTGGGAAAATGTCCTGCCTTCAGGGAGATCCTGACTCACCTTTGACTGCCAAGGCTGAAGTGCATTCAGTACCTCCTGCATTGCTTTCCGAGGTCATCCCACCTGCAGGAACTGAAGGGATTGATTCAAATCCCTACCAGCCCTCCCTTGTTGTGGAACCCATGGTTTTTTAGGTACAATTACAAAGGGATCCAAAGCATCAAAGATGAATCACTGCATTGTCTGCAGGATCGAGTTCATGCCCATGCCCAAGCTGACCCTGAAGGACTTTCCCCATCCCTCTCCAACCCCTTCTGACCACTTAGCATAGACCCTTCCCTCTGTGCTGTGGGTCATGACTTCCTGCTCCTTGGAACACTCACTCCCAGGAGCATCTGCTCTTCAGAAGATGTCCCTGAATGTTTCTCCAGTTTTTCTCACTTTCTCACCCAGAAGCCAACACATCTGCTACCTACAGCAGCCACATGGAAGGCAGCCTCCCAGCTGCTGCCTGAGTACACACTGTCTCTCGCCCCCAAAGAAGGGTAATTGCATTTATGGTGATGTCCAGTGCCTCTCTCTCTTCTAATAAACACTTTATATTCACTTTTTGGAAAATACAGGAAATTATCAAGAAGGAAATAATAGACACCTGTAATCGTTCCATCTAGAGAAACACCATTGACTCCTTTTTGTTTCTTTCTCTGCTTCTGCCCATTTATAATTGAAGTCTACTGGGAAATAACTTTTATTTTAGATGACATAGTTAACGTTGGATTGGACACCTTTTCCTGTATTTGAAATTTCCACCAACATGGGCCTCTTCAAAGATTCATAAGGTTTTAATAGCAAAAAGACTCAATAACCTAGGACCAGAAGGAAAGCTCTTCTGCATGATGAGAAGCATCCACCAAATGCTCACGGTTGGCACTGCACTTCCTGGTGAAGGAAGGAAGGCTTCCCTGCAGGATGGGTCCCAGGTAAGATAGCCCAGCTGTCAGTCACCCTTTGGCAGGAGGGTGTGGCTAGGGCAGGCAGGGGAGGAAAACAGATTGGAAAGGAGAGGTAAAGCCATCTCCATTCTGAGATGCCACAACCTAGTACACAGATGTACTAAGGAATCTGCAGACAGGTATCAGAGGTGATAAGCAGTTGGAGCTAAATTTCAAGATAAAGATCAGTAAATAAATTTCACTTGATATCAATTGTGTCTTTTTTTATGTTTTGCTATGTTTTTATATGACACTAATGATAAATAATCTAAAAACAAAATTAAGAAACAATTCTATTTCCACCAACATCAACAAGAAATTAAATACTTAAGGACAAATTTAATAAAAGAAATGGAAGATTCATTCATCTAAAACTATTAAAGTTTATTGCAAGATATTAAAGACAGCCTGAATAAGTGGGAAGCCTTTCGGTCTTGATGGGTCAGAAGACTTGATATTGCTAAAACCTCAATTTACCCCAAGTTCATTTACTGAATCAGTGCAATCCCTATCAAAAATCTCAGCTGGACTTCTTGTAGAAATTGACAAACTGATCCTAAATTCATATGGAAATGCAAGGACCTCACAATAGTCAAAACAATTAAAAACAATGTTGAAGAAATCACATGTCCCCATTAACATAGAGCCACAGTTAACAAAGCTGGTGGCAGTAACATAAGGATAGACATTCAGGTCAATGGAATAGAATCTAGAGTCAAAAATACATTTATGGTAACTGATTTTTGGAGTCATACATACATGATTTATGGAGTCATACATTTATGGTAACTGATTTTTTGCCAAGAGTGCCAAGACACATCCATGGACATTTTGATGGCCATTTCTCCAGCGGGAGCTCCAAACCAATTTCTCCATGTGAAGGAGGAGGCTTGCCCCTAGTTCACATTTTATACCCTGAACTCAAATGGACCAAAGACCAAAAGATAAGAGCTAAAACACAAACCTCCTAGAAGAAAACTCAAGTATGAATATCTGTTAGCTTGGATTTGGCAACAGTTTCACAGACATCTAAATCAACAAAGGGAAAAATAGATAAAATGTATTTTTATTAAAAACTTTTATTCTTCAAAAGACACTAGTGAGAAAGTGAAAAGAAAATCCCCAGAATGGTAGAAAAAAAAATTTGCTTTAATCATTCAACTTATGAGGGTCTAGTGTCTAGAAGGTAGAAAGAACTCTTTCAACTCTACATCCAAAATACAAGTAACCTAATAAAAACATTTGAACAGACATTTTTTCTTTTTAAAAAAATATGTTATATATAATTTATTAATATTAATTATATCATGAAAATCCTATAAAAAGGAAGGACTCTAATTACTTACACTTTAGATTCATAGAAACTGAGCCATAAAACTAGTGGGAGACTTTAGTTAGTAGGTGATTAAACCAATGTTACAATTCTACTCCTCAGCTTCAAATCCCATGCTTCAGACAACATATTGCATGATCTTTCAATTAAACATTGTTTCTATATCTAACTTCAAAGTATTGATGTATTTTTTTATCTGCTTCAAATTCTATTTATTTATTACATATATAATATGTAATAAATAATCACATATTATATATGTAATAAATAATACATATATAAAATGTCTCCTATGTGGAGACGCTGAGGAAAGGAGACTGACTCCCGGGATCCCACTATCACAATAGTGGAGTGCATTACATTCATAATTCTCCATGAACCGACATTTTTCTAAATAATACATATAAATGGTCAATGAGAAGAAAAAAAGACACAACCCCATTGGTCATTAGGAAATGCAATCAAAACCTCTTCCCACTCACTAGGGTGGATATAATCCAAAAGACAGAAAATCGCCAAAGTTGGTGGGAAAGTGGAGAAACTGGAACTCTTTCAGGATGCTGGTAGGATGTAAAACAAGGCGGCTGCTTTGAAAATCTTGCAGTTCCTCTTAAGACGCCGAAATCTGACTCCTGGGCACGTACCCAAGAGAACTGTAAACAAATGTCCACATACAAACGCAGAATCTGCACAGCTCAGCTCTGTTCATAGAATCCCCAAAGTGGAAACAACCTACAGGTCCATCAGCTGCTGATGAATAAAGGAAGCACAGTTTGCTCAGCCATGAAGGCATTGGAGCCCCGATACAAGATAGAGCACGGCTGAACCTTGAGAAGGTCCTGGCGAGGGAGAGAAGCCAGACCACACAGAGGACCCTGAACTATGCCATCCCACCCATGTGCAATGTCCAGGACAGGCAAATCCACAGGCAGAAAGCACATCAGTGGTCCCAGCACAGAGGGGCAGGGGGTGAAGACTGTTCTGGAATTAGCGATGGTCATGTAGGGTTGTGAAAATAACCAAACCCGCGACTGGTACCCTATGAAAGAGAGAATCACAGGGCGTGCGAATGTGTTTTAAAGACTGCACTTTCATCATGGAGTTTGGCGACACAGATAACTCTCCCATCAGTCATGGGTCAGAATACCCCTTGTGCCTTGAACACTCCACAGTGGAAGACAGGCACGTTCTTAGGGAGCCCTGGGAGGCCCTCGGGTCTCAGGGAGCTCCTCTGAGTGGTTACCTTGTCCATTGTCCAGCCACTCCACTCCCACCAATGTAGGCCTTTTCCTGGCAATGCCTGTCCCTAAATGCCCAGGAGCCTTATGGACACCTTCTGGGCTCCTTAAAATTGTCCCCAAGGGCAGGGAGGGCTGGGATGGCTGCTTCTCCTCTACTCCCTGGTACCTCTGGATCTGGCTGGGAACACACAGCGGGAGGCACCCTCAGGAGGGCAGTCTGGGCACACAGACCCTGAAGCGATGCGGAGACACTGAGGAAAGGAGACTGACTCCCAGGATCCCAGCCTCAGCTCCCGAGTCCAGGTGCCAGTCTAGCTTCTGGGGGCCCTCCCTCTTGCTCTAAACTGGACACAGGAGGTGAACATGCAGTGTGCACATATGTACACATACACACATCCAGACACACCACACACTTATATTTATATATTATTATAAATTTCCAAACACAGAAGGGTTGAAAAAGATAATGCAACATGCACCTTCCTGCCCTCTACTGAGATCTGTTGCCCTTCCGCCATGTGTGCTGTCTTCTTTGGCATGTTCTCATACACACTTTTTTCTGTATTGTGTAGAAGTTAGAGGCCTTGTGACCCTTGCAGTGTGAATCCTTCACTTGAGTCTCTTTAGGAGATGTGCTCGTCCACACGGCCCCCACGTTACTCACTGACAATGTACCTAAACTTCAGCATCTTACCTGACACCCAGACAGCGTCCCGTGTTCTTATTTATCCCCAGCCTTTACAGGATTCAGTTTAGATCCACGTTTGCTTTGGGTCACTATTATGTCATTTTGATCTTTTGTGATCTGGAAAGCTCCCCCTCTCCCCGTCCCTGCACAATGTCTTGCTGGACAGCCTGAGACCATTCCAGAAAGACTTGGTCATTGGGCTGCACAACACATTTTGATCTTTTTTTCGCCACAAGCATTTTCTATGTTAGCCCATGATCTGCAGTCTTCATCGCATTAATTGAATCTATTCATGCTTCCTTCTAAAATAAAAATAAAGGAAGTCACGGCCACAGAAAGTGAAATACTTATAAAGATGCAGAAAGAAAACAAAATCAGTACGTGCTCTTGGTTCCTCTGGGTGGCCAACATCTCCAGTCCTTGCTGGCATCTGTTGTCCCCAGCTCTGAATGGCCACACACATGGGGTGCCCAGCACAGCCGTGCAGCTCACCCTTCCTTGGCTGTCCACGTTAGGATCAAGGCGGTTGGAAAGATGGACGAAGCCTTGTACAAATTTGGTCTCTGCCGTGGACTTTCATTTTCTTTGGGTTCATCGTCTCCAACCGAGGTGGGTATCAAAGTTCTCCACCACTGTGAGGCTGGGTCAGCTTTCTCCAGAGGGAGCCCTGGGTGGGGTGACCATGGGAATTCAAGGCAAGCCCAAGGGGTGAGGCTCTGTGTCTATGGGCTCTGTATACTGGCTCCTATGATCTGACTTTAATGCAGGGCCCCTTCTGCCCCATCCATCAAGCAGCCAGCCTGCAAGGCCTGCTCACCCTGGACACACATGGCTCAGGTCCACTGCACTGAGCCACCAAGAACTTTCCAGAGAGATGGAGGATCTGTGGCCTCAGGCCAATGCAACCTGCCTCACCATGAACATCCAGGAGTCAGAGATCAGATTTAAAACAAGTTCAGCCAGGTAGATCTGAAATGTTTTTAGATGTGGGGTCCAGATGCCCCAACCATCGGGGACAGAGCTGAAGGGCTGCTAGAAGAAAGCACTCACAGAGATGGCTCCAGTGATCACTCCAAGGTGCTGCCCCCCAGCACCTACTGGAGCAGAGTGTCACCCTGTCACCCTTTCCCCTCCAACCACTGTGCAGTGGGGCCAGTACACATGATGCTGGGCTAAGCAACTGAAAACATTGCCTCTTAGTGGTGACATTCTAGAATCTTCTTTCAGATTCATTGCCCAATGTCCTAACAGAGTTGTCAAGTACCACCACTTTTTAGTTGTTCCAAATGGCATTTAAAAAAAAATCATTCTTTTAATGACAGTAGAGTGTATTTTGATATATAATACACACATGGAATACAACTTATTCTAACCAGGATCCCATCCTTGTGTTGTACATGATGTGGAGTTTCACTGGTCGTGTATTCATATATGAACATGGAAAAGTGATGTCCAATTCATTCTACTTTTTCCTAATCCCATCCTCTGCCCTTCCCTTCATTCCCCCTTGTCTAATCCAATGAACTTCCATTTTTTCCTACCTGCCCTCATGACACATTATTTTAATGAAAAGTCTGAATGAAAATATTTTCCTCAAAAACAGCTTTATGATTTTTCTGATTATAAAATAAACACATGCTCAGTATTAAGCCACTCAGAGTTAGTCAGAAACCCTGTGCTAATTTTTGATGTACATAATTCCAGTGTTTAGGGTGTATGTGTAATGTGTGTGTGTGTGTGTGTGTGTGTGTGTGTGTGTGTCCGTCCAACATACAGGACAGCAAGAAGGGGCCTTAGGATATTGACTTTAAATATACATCATTATTGTAATGGCTACGTAGTATTCTGTTTTATGTATTTTTAATAATGTAATTGATAAGTTCTTTATAAGGTTATAATTGTTTAGAATATTTTTCTTTTATAAACAATTTAGAAAAAAATCCTTCCCTATTTATCTTTCATTAATTCTCTTATAGAGATAAGTGGAAGCAAAATTAAAAAGTATTCAGGATATCAAAGTTTGTACTACATTTCAATGATTTTCTTCACATAATTCATAAAAATTTCTCCAACAGCCTGAGAACATCCATTAGTGCTTACCTCATTTGGCAGCACATATTATTTTGTTGTTCTATTTTTGTATATGATATTTTACCTATTGTTTCATCTTTGCACATTTTTATTTTTTAGTCTAATAGGCACAAGTGATGTCTTAGTGGTAAGTTTCCATTTTCTTATTAGGAGTCAACCCCAGCATCTTCTCCTCTCCTCATTCCCTCCTCCATCTTGGACCACTCCTAGGCAGCTGGACTGACTTTCCAGGGGCTCTGCAGGCAGCTCCACCTGAGGCCCCAGCCTTCCCTGCTCTCTCTGACCTACCCTCTCTGGGCTGCCACGAGACTGTGCATCTTCCTTACAGATTTGTGCTTCTCCTTTCCTTGTCCTAGTTTGGTTTGTTTCGACTGCAGCTGGTTTGCTATATATATGATTTTCCCCTCTAGCTAAATCTCTCCATCTTTTTTTTTCTTATGTTTTCACTCCCTGATTAAGTCTTAGAAGTCCTTTCCTTCCCTAAGATCATTTACTTATTTATTTTTCTTCACAGTGGGTTCTCTGTGTTAAAGCTGGCATACATCTGGACTCCACTTTGCTAAATGTTATGAGGGCAAGGATGATCCAAGACCAAAGGATGCCCTTGTTAAAAGAAGAACACAGGGCCATGTCCCAGGGGTAAAAGAAGTTAACCCATTGTTTCTCAATAATAAGCAGCATAAACCTTTAAATTACTAATAGGAAATAAATATTTATAATTGTTTATTATTTCATGCAACTAGAATTACTTGTAGGGTAAATTGGGAACTCAAGGATATTATGATAAATAGCAAAAGATGTGAAATACAATCTGATGTTCACATTTTTAACCAGGACTTTGATGTCAATTAAGTTTATTTTTCTTTAAAATATATTAATATCCATGGAAAAGCACATCAGTGAATTGTGTAGATATTGCTAGATTTGCAAGATTTTCAATAGTTGAATTTGCCTCCCTCTAAACAGGGCAAGGCACACCCACCACCTTTGAGCAGAGCACCTGGCCTTCAGGTGCTGGAAAACTGTCATTAATGGAACTTGTGCTCAAATCTCCCTCACTGCACATGCTCAGAGAGTCTCAGATGCAAATGTACAAAGCACCATCTGTGAAGCCAACCCTGCACTCATGCAGATGCAAAAAACTCTGTAGAGGCACTCGCTCCTGAGGAGCTCACTGTATGGCTTCTGTCATCACCGTGGCTCCGGCCCCACCCCTTATGGATGCCTTCTAAGGGGTCTGGCACCATTCATTAGACAGCCTACTCAAAATGCCACCTTGAAGTGTGTCCTGAGTTGCCACGTGCACCTGGGTGGACTGCTCTGGTGTTCCTGTATTTGCACTGTTGCTCACTGTGTTGATTCTGGGTTTTACCCAAGACATGGTACAACAAGCTCCTCTCATTACCCCTGCTGTTATACTCAGAAATTTTCTTTTATTTTTATCTTACATTGAACTTAGAAATCATTTTATCCATTTCTAAAACCTATCTCAGACACAAAACAATCCTGCTACAATTTTAATTAGACTAAGGTTTAGTTAAAAAATAATTTGGGGAGTATTGTAATTTTTACAATATTGAGTCTTCCTGCAAACATGGTCTGTCTCTGCATTCATTCAATTCTTCTTTTATGCCCCTTATTAGATTTTTACAGTTTGCCTCATACACTTTTCCTTTTCATTTCTTGGCAACTATTCCTAGGTATTTTATAAGATGGTTTTGCTGTTGTCAACCTTATTTCCACTTTATTATCAAAATGATTGTCATTAGCATATAAGAGGGCAATTTATTTACTTACTTACTTATTTTAAACAATGTCACAGAAGTCTTTTTAAAATTTAGAGTGATTCTTTCACATTTTTAATTTTTCCAGATAAACCATTATTATTTTCATTTGCAAACAATGGCAAATATACTCCCAACATGCCAACATATGCCAACATGAGTACATTTTTTTTTTCCTGATCTTATTGGGTTGGGTTAGTGCATCCTAAATAATGTAAAAAAAAAATGGTTGTAGTAAATGAGCTGCCTATTTTTCTAGAGCATGTCCACCCAACCACAGAGGTGTGCTGATCGTCAGGTATCTCTTCTTTCTTCCACAGACCTCAAAGGCCCAGCATTCCCTGTGTGGAACTGAGGGGACCAGGGTCTTGGGCGGCCAAGTGGGCTAAGGCCCCAGATGCTAAGACTGAGGTCAGGGTGGACCACACAGAATAAGCCACTCCTTGGAGCCATGGGTGATTGAGGCCCTCCTGCTCCACAGAGGTTCAGTGCCCCCCTCACAGGCACTGGACAGTCTTCCACATGGATAGCACAGAGGGTAGCAGGCACCTCATCCTGCCAGGACAGTGGCACAGAGAGGAAGGGTTGATCCCAAGGGACTGTGGATACACTGAGTAGCCTTTGGTCCTGTGGCAGCTGCACACTGCTACACTGTTTCATCCTCTGTCTCCATCCCCTGCATCCACAGTTACATAAAACACCTACTGCGTGACACACCTTGTGCGACCTTGGGGTGTAAAAAAGGGTGAGTTCTCCCAGGCTCAGAGGCTGAGAGCACGGGCAGGGGGTGGGGGGTGTTGACTTGCAGGTGAAGGAGGCCAGCGTGGCTGATGATCAGGCAGGTGGGAGGAGCTGGGGTGTGGTGGTGGCATACAGAAGGGGTCCCACAGAAAAGGCACCTCCTGGCCACAGATCCCAAGAGCCTGCAGGTCCTCTTCCCACATGCTTGCACACCTGAGCTCCCGCTGAGGGGATTTTCTTGGATTCTTTCCAAGTGAGCTTAAACTGGAAAAGGGCAGAAGTTCTAGAGACTGTGACCTTGTCTGTCTAAGCTCAGTAATCCTTAGACTTCACTTGAAGACAGAGTTGCTTTCGGAATTTCAGCTCCCTATGAAATCGGGTGAGCTCTACTGGGGCTTTTGGTAAACCAACCAAACAGGCCCCAGACTGTGTTGTGCATGTAGCTTCCCTAGGAACTCCCCCAATTCCCTGGAAGGCCCTAGTTAACAGGGTGCTAGGAGGGATTTCAGGAGCTGAGGAGCTGGAGTTTCATTAGACACAACACCCAAATTATCTGGCAAGTTGCTCTTATCCTAGACAACCTTGTTCTTTTAACTAAGTACAGGCTAATGATTGTGAACGGGATTAAAGCCCCTTATTTTAAAGAAAGACTACTTCCCATTTGAATTACTTTTAAACACACCACTTTGCCTCTAATTTAAAATGAATAATAGGCTTAGAGCAGACAACAAAAGATCATTAACCTCATAAGATAGAGTGTATCAGGAATCGGGTGTTTTGGCAGGCAGCAGGATAGAATGGCTAGAGATGTGCTAATGCGGAGATTTTTTTTTTTTAAGCATCGTTATCTGGGGGACATCTTTTTTGGTATTCAAATAAGAAAACTGAATTCTCTCCAATGCCCACTTGAGCTTTTGTTCTGCTCTAATTGAAAGCAAACCTGTACCTGAAAAATGATCCTCACGGATGTGAAAGGTTCAGGTTGGGTTAAAAAAAAATTAATCTTTTTATTTTTTTGTAGAGAACAATTACCTTGGATAGTAGCTTTCATCTTGTTGTTTATCCTCTTATTTCACTTTCTGTCTTAATAACAATTCAGAATAGAAGAGTCATTTCATAGTCACAGGTTTTGCCATTGAAGACACAAAATCCAAGGAGATGAACTGTGGGTGGTGTGGGGAAGATCCGAGGGAAAGAATCTGAATTTTTTAGTTTTTCTTTAAATATGTGTATTTAGAAAAGTTCTGACCCGATCGATACAGTGATTCTTTTCTGGAATGTGTCTGTGGACAGGGAGAAACAGTAAGAAGGGTTCTTTAGGGACAATGCAGCCAGTTTGGGAGCAGAAACAAAAGCAGGTACCACAGTGGATGGGAGAGGGAGTGAGAGCCTGGTCTCAGCAGAAGGGTACTCGGTGTCTGCTGGGCCAGCTCTGGCCCGCTCTGGGCTCCAGTGTTTGCACCAGCATCCGGCTGCACAGCGCAGGAGTGTGTGTGCATGTGAGGATCCCGGAAGAGGCCGCGAGGCATGGGCAAGGCTGAGCAGGGCTGAGCAGCTGTCTCTTCTGGGCTTTCAAAAACTCCTGTCAGTTGGCTACTGACTTCCTAATGCACACTCTTCTAATTCTTAATTAGAGCGACATAGCTAATTAATAAGTTTTTTCCAATTATAAATTAACTTAGGATCAGAACTCTGGCTTTGCATGTAATTTCCTATAATCGCTAAAGCTACTGCAAAAACATGCCTCCTGCCAACCGTAACTTTTTTATTTAACACAGACAGACAAGTTCTCACTGGGTTTACGTTTTACAGCAAATTATCTCTGTTGGGATTTATGAAGAGAAATTAAAAAAAATATATCAGAGGTTTTTTTTTTTTTCTTTTCCTCCTCTATTCTCCCTCCCCTTGTCTTTCTTCAACAAAATCGCATCCTTAAAGGACAATTTCTCTTGAAGATTTAAAGGGAATTTGCCTTAATATTTTCATGTTATTGCAAGGTAGAAAAAGAGAAAGAGCAGGTGATAATTCCTTTTTGTTCATAACTGTTCCCACCTTTTCATGGTTCCTGCAAAAATGATTTGGGAGGTGCTGGCATGCTGTTCATTTACAGAATCTTAACTGGAGAGACACTTATCTCTTTAGTAATGAAGGAGTGTAATTAAAGGTGGGCCCGCAGACCAGGCGCCAGCTCTGGTGACATGTCACATCCTTGGCTGCCGCAATTCCTCGGTGGTTTATCAAAGACTACTCCTTTAATATGGAGATTACACTTATGTACTTGTCTGAACTTGAAAGGCATTTGCCTAATTTACTTATTAATGAGATGTAAATCTATTTGTATGGCACGTCACAAGTTTCCCCGAAATCGCTGCTACTTAACCGGTGATAAACCCTATGATTTAAACGAAAAATAATACATTTAGCTTTCCACGTTCATTCTGTTAAAAATTGATATAGTCTATGTTAAATTTATTAATATTGCTTGCTGTCATTCAGTTAGCAGCTCCTGCTGAAATATGACTTGACAGCGGCCGCATTAAAGATGTATGCCATTGTATTCAACAAAGATTAATGAAGCCCGGTAAAAATAGCTGTAAAAGAGAAAGTGATCCGAATGTAAAATCAGTGAATTAAATGAGGCCGCGCATACCATTTGTTAATATGCATGAGGAGGGAGGCAGCGAATGAAAATGTCTCTATGCAAAGTTCATTTGGGAATGTTTCAATATTGTCTGGATATCCCCCAACTATCGAAGAGCGGCCTAAGGGAGCCGGCGTTCCACGCAGACCGGGTGTGCCCGGCCGGTGCCCTCCGAGGGCGCCAGGCGGGGACGCGGGCAGGCGGCGCGGGCAGCTCTGCATCCCGGAGTCTTGTGGTTTTCTCCAAGTCTCTGGCGCATCCTCCTCGCGCTGCTCGCCTGGACCAGCTAGTCTGTGAGAAGGAAAAGGAGCTCCTCCGTCCGAGTGCTTCTTCGGGGCTCAGACTCGGTGCAGTGCTGGGGAGACCGACTCTGGGCTGGGCTTGGAGTCCGACTGCAGACCAGAGAGGGAACGCTTCTGAGCCTTGTTTTTTTTTTTTCCTCCAAATAGAGAGGGAGGTTAGCACTCCACTGTTCAAAGCACTTGGACATCATTAGATGAAAGACCTACACGCGTCCGCATTATTCTCCTAGCATGTAGAGAGCCCCTTCCTGGGGCTTCACCCGCCGCCGCGCGTGTCTGTCTGTTTGCATGTGAGCCTGTTCTCGCTGGCACGGGTGTGTTGAATGATTGGGTCGCGCTTTCTTTGTACTATTTGGAAGGGATGATTTATTTCCACAGTTCTCATTATAAAATACTGCTGGTGTCATACCCTGCCAGGTTAAGACTTTCAAATAAATTAACAGTGACAGAAAATTGTATGCAGTAATCATAATATAAACCCAGCGTGTTTATCAATCAAGAAGGTGTTTTGATAGATTTAAGCCACTAATGATAGGTATTTCTCCCCAAGGTTTGCCTGCATGGAGGTCAAAGTCTGTCCAGAAGGAACTTCGAGGAGGTATTTTGTTTTTTCAGGATTTGCTGGGGGGTGGGGTGGTTGTTGTTATTTGCATGTGTGTGTCGGGTTTAATTAACACAGTCAAGGGCAATAGAGTAGTTCCTTTTGCCGCCTGGCTGCCAGCTTGGAGGCAGTTGAGGGGTGGGTGCACACATATTGAGGGTGACATCCCATAGAAAATGCTGCCTAGAGCACAAGATTCCCCAAAAGGGCGAATACAGGTGTTCTTGCTCAGAGGGCTTGTTGTTCTGCAGCTCAGCACATGTCACCCACGCTGCGTCTCAACAGGTAGAGAGAAGCCTGACTCTGGCTGTGCAGGAATGCCGGGCAAGGGGCTGGGCTTGTCCTTCCAGGAAGGGTGGGGTGGTGCCCTCCTTAAGCCAGCTGCAGCTGGGGGCAGGGGAAGAGTCTCCACCCTGGCCACTGTTTTAGGGTGATCGAGTGACATGAGCAACAACGTAGCTATGATTGAAAGCCTTGAGACGGAGCAGGGGGAGCTAAGTTGGCTTGTTCCACTGTTGAGTGTCCTACCAACTGACTCCTTTGGCCCAGCCTCGGCTGCCGCTCACAGCCAGCCCTGCCTGGCCATTTCCTCTGGGGGTGAATCTGATGGGCCTCAGGGCCCACTGACACTCCAGTAACACCTCTGCACCTGTGGAACCACCAGCTGCACCGCTACTCCTGCAGCTGCTGTCTGAGGATGCTCCTTGGCACCAGGCTTCCCAGTGGAGACGTCTTGGCAAATGGGCCTGTGCTTTGGAACCTCTGTTCCCCTTTCACCACAGTGTGACACAGACGTATGGGATGTATATGGTTCCTGTCTAGGTGCACTGTGTCATCAGGGACAATGGCCTTTTTGGAGGACCTTCTAGAGGTACAGAGCCTGGAGGAGCAGGAGGACCCTGATACTCACAAGGTTATAAGATACTGGGCCCTGGAGTCCTAGAGTTGTGGGGACCTTAAAAAGTCACTTTTACCCTTTTCCCAACTTCCTCACCCCAAAACCTAGCTGGGTGCCTTTCTGCTTTGGGGTCCCTGCTAGGATAAGAAAGACTGCTCTCCTGTGGGAAGTGAAGTAACTTCTAGTCCACATTCACAAAACGTAGTCCAATGGTACAACTTTTCCAAATCAAAAAAAAAAAAAAAAATGGAGACAGGGGGATGTCACCTCCTGAATTGTACCCAACAGGTTTTGAAGCAGTGCCCTTCTCTTGGGCCAATGTTCATGATTTATACAAAATCCCATCTGTTTTAAGGCAGCCGACGTAGCCAAAATGCCCATGTATTTTTTACTTCAATTAAAAAAAGAAAAAATTCTGGATTATTACCTGGGAAGTCACCAAGTAGACTAGGAAGTGATGGACTGCCCTACAGGACAATTGTTAGATTCTGTTCACTGGGTCATTCCCAGCAAAATGGCCAGATCCCCTTGTGCATGACTCTGTCTGCAGAGACTGACCCCCAGGAAAGCCCACCACCTTCTCACTTGCAGCCCTCCCCTCTAGGCAGGAAAGGTACGGGGGTCTTTGCCTTCATCCTGTGCATTATGTGGTCACCTTCTAAGTGCTTGCAAACTAGGTGGTCCTCAGCTGGCAGCCACTTGCCCTGAAGCCCATTTTAAAGAGAAGGGGGTGAGATTCAGAGAGATTTTGAGATGTTCCCAAGGTCACATGGCAAATATAGACAGTGCCCCATTGGCCTATGCTTAGGGGCTAGATCAACCCAGTTTCCAGGGGCCAGGATGAAGATGGAGAGACAGCCTTTGACCTGGAAGGCAGGTAGGTGGGAGAGGGAACGTCTGAGGGCATTTTGCTGTATGCACAGAGCCTTGGACACAGTCACCAGGTTGTGAAAGGAATAAAGATATCTTTGTGCTGCTTGGATTTAATGTTCCTTTTTAGAGAAAACATTGAAATTAAGTAAACACTATGACATTATTCATGTAACCAACCTCCAAGCCATTAAATGAAATGAGTTTATGACGTACAAATTTGTTTTAACAAATTCTCACCAACTGCGGAGTTGGCTCTTCTCACGTAGGAAAAAGTCTTAGACTTTGAGAGAAAGGCAGCTGTGGGGACATTGGCAACAGGCGCCTCAGAAGGACCCATTTTGCATGTTTGGTGCAGTTTTGTGGTGAGGACATTAATTAATGACCAAATAGAGAAATGTCTGTGTGCCCGGCAGATGGTAAACAAGCCCGGGAGAACATTACCATCTGAATTGCAAAGAAGGCTGGCAGCCG
Organism: Marmota monax; assembly: GCF_021218885.2. Classification (NCBI taxonomy): domain Eukaryota; kingdom Metazoa; phylum Chordata; class Mammalia; order Rodentia; family Sciuridae; genus Marmota; species Marmota monax. Next base: position 5,475,820 of record NW_026692843.1, on the reverse strand, counting down.
CTTCCCACGCAGCTCGGAGCTGCCAGCCTGCCCCTAAGAGTGGCCACGGTCCCCTCCGGCTGATTCCAAGCAGGCGTGGGAGGCAGTGCCACGGTTGGCACTTTCAGCATTAAGGACCCTGAATCTTTCCACCAGAGTGTGGAAAGAGGACAGACTAGTGCTGACTCAAGAGGCCAAATTACCAGCTTCTATTTCTCTTCTGTTTTGTTTTGCTTTTTGTTTGATTTTTCAAACTGTGAGGAGGATGGCTTCATAGTAAAGGCTGGCCTTAGAGAACCAGGCTGCCTGTATTCCTTCTGAGCTCAGGGCATTGCAACCAATGATGGTCGGAAAACACAGATATGACAGAGGCCATAAAGACCAAGGACCCGCCCAAGAGCCATATGTGTCCTATGAGCATCCAGCATTCCACAGCCCTCAGGCCAGCAGCAACTCTCCCCCAAGGGCTGGACCCAGGTGGCAGATGCCAGCACAGTGTGCCTTGCCCTGGAAGATGACATCCCTACATTAAGCCAGTACTTCATGTCCTTAAGCTGAGTACCACAAGCATTTGAAAGAGGGCTGGTGTTAGCACAGTTTATCAGTCCTGAGAAGCCTACACAGCCACCAGCCTCTGGGTTTGGGGTCCAAAACTTACTTTGGATTGAAGTAAATATTTCTCAGTCAAAAGTGTAAGGTGAATGGTGTAGCATAAAGTTTCTTTTAACCTTAAACGGAGAATAAATTTGGTGCTTTGATTTATGAGTGACCATCCTGTTTATTTTTAACCATTATTTTGCTGAATTAGAAATCACGCAAATATACACTGGATCACCACCTGCACGAGTGTCAGAACCAAGGTCTGCTTATAAATAGTTCAAAGAGGAGAAGAATATTAATTGGATGATTTGAAATTATAGATAGACATGCCTAGGGTGCTTAGAATTCTACAGGCTTAGTTCTTCACTAGTTTTATACTTATTACTTTTTTTCCTTTCATTGTTTTCCTAGATGTGGCCTTATAAAATAGTTACACCCATGTGTTTTATTACCCATTATTTACATTGCCTGATTTTTAAACTAAAACAATTGCAGAGTTTAAAAATAAATAATTTGGGGTGTAATCAGCAGGCAAACATTCATTGATTAATGCAGTCATTAGTCGGCCTGTATGTGTAATCAGGATCAACAGAGACACACATTTTTTAAGTTCCAAAATAGAAAAAAAAAAGAGAGACAAAACCGAATGGGTCGGAAGGCAGGAGGGATGGGCACAGCACCATGCAGGAAGTTGGGGTCCCAGGGGCACCTGTTTGATTGTAGGAAAATGTTTGGTTTTTTTCCTTTTTGTCTTTTTGTTTTTGATGCAGATGATATTGATGACAAGTATATTTCAAAATGACATGTTCATTGAAAGGCACTGGTTCCAGGAGCTGCTCAACGGCTTACAGAAAGACTGCCCCCACAGATCATTTCCCACCAGCCACCAAGTCTCACTCTTATTCTCCGCAAGCCTCCTCCACTGAGGGAGGAACAGAGTGTGCTTGATGGAAGAGAACTTCCAGCCCCGCTCAGCTTCCCTGTGCAGATCTGGACTTGAATTGCGCCTGTGGCTGACCAGCTCTGCAGCCTGGACACATCCCCAGAGAAGCCTCTCTCCCCCAGAATGGAAGCCCCTGATGGCAGAGAGGGCGTCTTGTGATCTCTCTCTCCCAGCACCTAGCACCCCATCAGATCTTGGAGCAGAGGGCCAGGTAAGCCCATGAGGGTTATTGGCCCAATCCTGAGGAGTCAATCTCCACACTTAGTTTTTATCCTGTCCCTCAAACATCTCTTTTGCACGTAGCTGCTCAAAAAAACAAGAATATGAACTTTTTAGAGTCCAGTTAGATTGGCTTGCTGACATACTTTCCTAAGATCCTTCTAAGAATGTCCCTATGAAATCATAGCAAATACAAGCAGTGTTTCCTGAGCACGGGCAATGCCTCCCACTTCACAGAGGTCATCTCAGTGGAGCCTCAAAACAGCCCCCTGGTTGTGCTCTTAGTCCACATGGAAACTTTGTTTTGTTTTCTAAGAGTGCTGCTTCTGGCGGGGGTGACCAGATGGGCCATACGATGGGTGTCATGCTGGTGGTGGCTCCCACCTTTGTGTAGCTTCTTGGTAGGGTGGGCAGGGCCACAGGACAGAGGCTGTGCATCCTGGAGCCTGCGTCCAGCAGCCTTCTCCACTGCAGCCCCTACTCCACTGGGTCAGGAACGGGCAATGCATGTTGATTGTTCAAAGCAGCTGAGAATTGGGGTTATCAGTTGTAGAGTCATCCACACTGATGACATTCAAATAAAATTTGAAAACTCAGCACAGGAAGAAGAGCTCATTGGCTGGTATCGATGTTTTTAATGATATTAAATTGTGGCTGAGGGTTCATGACCTCATGAGTAATACCTGAACACTGCAGCAAGTGTGCTTGATGGAAGAGAACTTCCAGCCCCGCTCAGTTCTGGGCCTGTGTGCACCTAAGATGGCACAGAGCAGGCCCTCAAGGGACACTTGTTGAATGACCTGATGTGCATAATATGCTCCCGCCACAGTGCTCCACTGGAGACTCCCTGAGCCCGCATGAGGGCACCTCCATGAATGTCCCCAGCCTCTTTTTCCTGCTGGTGTGGACCCCAGGAAGCACCAGATACATGACATTGGAGTGACCTCTGGCTGGGCACTCAATTCCACACCCATGTGTGGAATATTTCCCACGTGACACCCGTTGGCTGAAAATATTTTTTTCTCACCAATTTGAAAGCAGTCCACTGTGAAATACAGCCAGCAACCTTCCCCCAGCAATAAATTAAAGCTGGGGAAGCTCCCGGTTTGAGTTTTTGCATACACAGAGCTAGCCCTGCTGAGTGGAGCTGTAGGGTGGCCACTTGACACACGCCACACTCACTGGCTCTTAACTTTTTAGGTGGCCATCTGCCTGCTACCACTTGCGGGTGAGAGGGCAAGCGCTGTGTCTGCATTAGCACTCAGTATTTGGTGACAAATCACTTTTGCACCACTTGTCATCACTCGAAGAAACCCAGCTTTTCTTCCTTCCCTAGGAAGTCCATCAGTGAGCCTCATAACAGAGACAAAAGCACAATCACATTTCTCCTGGACTTTTTCTTAGAAGAAACTGCGCCTCTGGTTCCTGAAGCCTATAATAAGGGCAATACCATCTAATGTATGTGATTTGAATTCATGAAACCCCTCCACGCCTGTGACTAGCGCGTGTAAGCTCGTGACTACCCACTGAGGAGGACACCATCCACATTTTTCATGGCTGAGACTCACAGCAGATAAGGGGCTTGTCCAAGTTCATGTGGCTGGAAGGACAGGAACTGGAAGGTGAGCCCTTGTTTGTGGGCTCCGGTCCTGTGGAAGGAGGGAGAGGGGGTTAAGGGAGCTCTTTCTGTCTCTCGGTTTTAGAAGGGCAACAGTGTGTGTACCAAGAAACCCAGGGGTGCCCGGAGGACCATGTTCAGACCACACCAACCTTGTCACCCAGGCAAACCTGATCTTCTCTGGGGAGCCCTTCCTAGGTTCAGAGACTGGAGGACTGGCAGGGGCTCATGAGGGTCCCATGAGTCCCTCTGAGACTCCGAGGTCCCTGGTATGCAATGATGTCATTCCAAAAAGACTGAGGGAGAGGAAAGCCCTGATATATAACTCCCCTCTCTTGTACAGTTCCTTTCAGGGACTGTCACAGCTGCAGAGAGCAGTTCTACCCAAGGCCCACCCTTCCCAGGTGGCCCACATACATCCTTGGCCAACCACAGAGAGCACAGAGGCCTGGCTGTCTTGACCCTTGTGGGACGGATCCTGAGGGCAGTTCCAGCCTCAAGCTCATCAAGGCCCTGCCAAGGAGGCTGTTGGTCCTGCACCCCAGCTGGCCTTCCCCCTCCGCCCAGGGCTGCCTTCTCCGGCCCTTCCTTGCACCTTTGTGGATTCCAAAGGCTTTCTCTCACAACCACCTGAATGCTAAACTCCTTCCCCAAGCCTACTTCCTGGGCCCACCTGAGGCCTGTCCTCTGCAAAACTGTCTGGATGCAGTGATCCCATTGCCCCAGCACAGAAGGGCCAGGATGGCCATGCCCTTTGCTTCTGGAACAAGACCACCCTGTCACCTCCCTCCATTGCCAAGATCTGTTCATATTCAGTCCCTGGAAAGCCCAGAAGACAACTGTGCTCTCTCCTGCCCAGGCTTGCACCTCCATTTCTGTTCACATAGCCAGCTTCTGGTTGAAACAGTGTCTGCCTCATCACCTAGTTCCTGCTTTTGCAGTGAGAGGCTCACCAACTCTTTGCCCTCTGGCACCTGAGTGGCCCAGGAGCCACCATCTGTGAAACAAGGGCAGAAACCCCCCCCCCCGTGGTGCATCAGAGAAAGCCCTCACAGACGGTCCTCCACGACCTCCCAGCTCAGACAGAGGGACAGAGAAAGCCTTCAAGGATGGTCCTCCATGACCTCCCAGCACAGGAGGGAGAGCCGCATCTACTGTGCCCATGCAGGAAGGAAAGGAGATTGTAAAATGGCAAGAAAACCTGCTCTGGTGGAAAGTGAGGCTGGCGAGGGAGAGCGTCACGGGGATCTAGTGCTGGTGCCTGAGTTCCCTACTAATCCACTCATGGCTCCAGCCTTGGACCATACCACTAGATGGCGCCACTGGCCTGGGCCCCCCAGGTTCTGGATGTGGCTGGGATGGCCCATTAGAGACAAGAACGGGGCTCCAGAGGTGCCTGGGGAGAGGGGCAGTCGGGCCGCACTGAGCCTGAAGAGGAACGGCTCTGTGGCATCCATTCTGTTGCCTCCTCTTCTTGACAGTGGATGTGTTGGCCCTTGGCCAAGCTGCTACCGTTCTACACATCTCTAAAAATTAGATCCCAGGGCAATATGGAGTGTCAGAGAAGTGTCCTCAGCAGGAAAAGAAGTCTCCAAAAGTGACAACCAAAAGAGTTTAACCAAATTCTGATGGTAAAGGAGAACTCTGCTGGAACACAGTGCTCAGCTGCTGATCCAATTCTAAGAGCATGCCCACACAGTGTGCCCGTGAGGGCGCTGCCGTGTGCAAGGAATCCCGTCTGCCACATCTTGTCTCTTTCCTAAGAAGCATGAAGAGTGTTTCCTGTGCTGGAGGGAGAGAGGGGTTCTGCAACTGAAGACAATAAATGAAAACTGGACTTCCTGTTTCCACACGTGCCTTAGGTCTTGGAGGACCAGGTGCCTGCCACCAGGGTGAGGAGGGCGAAGCCAAGCTAACTGTGTGCAGAGCCCAGGGGTGCCCTTTGTTGGAACATTACCTTTTTATGATCCTTTCAGGGGAACCAGTGGGTATGATTGCTGCTTGTCCTCACATCTTCTATCCAAGAACCTCTGTTGGCTTCAGGTCACTAAAATTGCACATCAAACAAATTAAATGATTCAAGTTTGGTCTCCAGGAATGAGTAGATGCTTACCCAAGTCCAACCTTATGGTGAGTTTTGCTGATGATAGGCTTGAACGAAGTCACTTCTAGAGAAAAAGGCAGGAGACAGAGCCACTGAAGAGAAGATTTGGGACAGCAGCACAGCCAGCCCCTTCCTGGAGCATGGTGTCTCCTGCCGGGTTAATGCAGGGATATCTGTGTGAAGCCTCCTTGCTCCACATTAAAAGGAGCTTATCCTTGAGGCTCACCCCACCACCACATCAGCCGTGGGTCTTTGCTTAAAGACTTATGGGCAAAGCACTTACAGTTCCCAATCCAGTGACATTTGCGGCTCACTGTAATTTATTGAATATCGTCCAAAGAGCAAACACAGGGTTTATCCTGGTGGCGTTTTAGTTGGGTTGTAAATGTTTGCAGTTTTCCAAGAATAGAAAGGAAGGGTGAGACAGGGACAAGGGAGGACTGAAGGAGAGAAGGAGAGAGGGAAAGATATATAGGAAGAGGAACCAAGGGAGGGCCCGTTCCGAGGCCTGGGGACTTACGATGGAGCTGCCTGCGGCTGCTCATCTGGATCCCGGGGCTGGCTTCCCAGCCTGGCTCCTTCACATGAGGCCAGCTCCATTGCCTGCTTCTTCCTCCCTTGCTGGCCTCACTGGAAAGCCTGGCTCATAGAGGGACGTGTTTCTTCACCCCGAAGAGGAGTCCAGGAATGTTCTGGTCTCCTTACTCCACAGCCAGAGTGGCCAAAGACAGGAAGTCTTGGGATGGAGGGCTAACTGAGGTTATCTCTATTTATAAACAAAAACAATTATTTGATAAAGTTGAAAAGAAATATCAGGATGGTCAGCATCTTTAGCCACTAGGAAAATACAAATGATAACAATGACAAGACACCAGGACACACCTGTCCGAATGACCAAGCTAGAGAATTAGCAATGACATGGGACATCTGTGCAGATGATGGGCAGGTGGATCGCCTGGACATCATGGGTGGGCCATAAAGGGCACTGCCTCAGAAATACAGTTCTGGAGCTGCCTAAAGGCTCAACGCGCAGCTCCCGTGCAGCCCAGCACTCCGACTGCAGCTCGTTTCCCACAGAATGGAAGACGCAGGTTCTCAGGAAGCCAGTGCACGTGCTTACAGCAGGTTTATTTGTAGGAATGCAAAACTAGAAGTGACCTGGATGTCCCTTAGCAAATGGGTGATTGAACCAAGTGTGGTACCTGGACTTCTGTTTGGCAATAAAAAGGAATAATGTGCCGATAGATCTCAAAGGAATCAAGCTGAGTGGAAAAACCAGTCTCGGGGGCTCCTAGAATCTACACTTTGGGTACACTTGAGTCTACACTTGTGGACCAGCTGTATAGGCCTTGACACAAGTACCTACCTGCATGTGCATCGGGAGGCATCTGGAAAGTCTCTGGGTACCTCAGCAAGTCATCTCCAGGTTCTGCTCTTGTAGCACATCGTGCAAGGCAGAGCCACTGGGCAAGGAGCCCCAGAAGATGGACCCAAGACACGCCACTTTGGCATATATTTGGGATATATTGAGCTGAAGACATCTGGAAGACAGCAGGTGTGGGGAAGGCTCAGATCTTCTCTTCCTGGAAACTCCCCTGTGAGAGGCCCTCGCTGGGCCAGGAGAAAAGAAGCACTGGAGGGTGAGGGGTCACAACAAGAGATCTCTGCTAAACAGACCCGGGTGGATAATTCTTGCCCCGTTCCGTCCCCCACTCCCAATCATGCTGCTTTCCCACAATTTCCTCTCTTTATTCAACCTTGTGCTTAGGTTTTGCCACTTGTTTAGGTCTTTGTTTTCTCAGAAGGGCTCCAGTGACTGTAAAACTTAAATTCCACTTATATGTTTTTCTCTTGTTACTCTCTCTCCCATCGATTTTCTCAGAATTTTCTCAGGCCCAGCCAGGACCCTAAGAAGATAGAGGCAAAGTTCCAGCTCCAGTATGGGGGTGATGAGGAGAAGGTCATGGGAGATTTCCATGCACACTTTGTGCAGTTACCTGTGACTCCATGATTAGTTAAAACCAAAGTGAGTGAATGAATGAATGGGAAGAAGAGAGAGGAGAGAGAGGATTAAAAGAGGAGGAAAGGAAGAGGAAGAGCAGCTGGGGAAATGGAGAGGGGATGGGAGTGGGAGAAGTGGGGGGATGCACCTGAGGTCCACCTGGGAGATGGCCAACGCCCCTTCTGCAGGAAGGAGCCTGTGGTAGAGACCACACTAGCAGGTCCCCAGAGACCTCTTTGCCTATGGCAGAGCAGTGACCTCTATAAGTATGTCCATTTGCTCACCACATCATTATCCAGAAATACTCATATCATCTCTAAGATCAAAGAGTGATCGAAATAGACATTTGGTTCCTACAGGAGAGAAGGACTTTTATCAAGAAGGATTGATGGAGGGGTACAGGCTTCTGTTCTGCATAGAGGGCCCAGAGACCCTGCAGGGTCGACTCAGGGTTCACTGGAAGGGAGCCTTCCTATCCAGAGATCCAGGATTCTTGCCATTGTATACCTATTAACAATAGCAATAACACCAGCAAGGCCTCAATGGTGGCGAACGCTTTATGGGTGCATACTTATTCTCAAGATCATCAAGTTATATCATTAAATACATGCAGTTTTTTTTGTGGGGAGGGTACGGGGGGGTTAACTCAAGGGAATCTGACTACTGAGCCACATCCCCAGTTCTATTTTTGTATTTCATTTAGAGACAGGGTCTCACTGAGTTGCTTAGTGCCTCGAGTTTGGCTAAGCCTGGGTTTGAACTCAGGATCCTCCTGCCTCAGCCTCTTGAGATGCTGGGATTACAGGCGTGCATCACTGTGCCCAGCTACATACAGCTTTTGACATGTTGATCAGACCTCAATGAAGTGATTTAAGAAAAGTTGTTGTGGAGGGTAATTTAGGACATTCACAAACGAAATGAAAATTAAGCTATGTTGTGGAATGACTGCTGGTGGAGCTGTGGTTCCCAGGGGAATCCCAGGGCACCCAGGGCAGGCTGCCCAAAGATGCCAGACCAGGTCGCCACACTGTCTGCAAGCTACCTTCAACGCTCAGCACGGATGCGGAAAGCAAAGGAGCAAAGGTGGCCCAGGTTTAGTATTTGTTGGATGTAGGTGAAGGCAAATGGATGTTTATGTAGTATGTTCTTTGAATTTTACTTAAAAACTTTTTCAAAATAAAACAGGGGAAAGGGAGGAAAAAGCATTTTTCAGCTTTAAGAGTGTTTTTCAAAGAAGTCTGGTATTCCACATAGAATCACAGAGTTTTTAAATTTTAAAATAAACATTTATGACATACAGTCCTGTGAATTCTATAACAGTATTGCTTTGTGGTATTTGGAATATGGGAGAATGTTTTTCTGTTCAGCCATAAGGACGAGGCTCTTGTCCCACCAATAAAGCCCTTTGCAGGTGTCTCAGAGCTGCAGGGAGAGGATGGCACAGTCACTGCCACCTCCTACATATGTCCTTGGAGCTAATATAATTTCAAGAGCAGATATATCAATACTTGAGGCAGAGTTTTAAAAATGTTAAAGTTATAGACATGTGTAGTTTGGCAGGCCATGACCTGCTCCGTTCACCCTAAAATCAATTCAAAGAACTGGAACCACTACTTTAAAAACATGGAAGTCATTCAATAAAATACAAATTAGAGGACTCTGATCCTGCTGGAGGGAAGTGGTTACTGCAAAACCTTTCGTAAGCAGATGTCTGTGTGTGTACCTGTGTCCACTCTGCGTAGTGAGGTCAAAAAGATTAAAATTAGCTGTAAAGTATCTATTGCATAATGTATGTGTGTTTAAATAAGCAGATTAATGACTTCTCTCACATTTTTAATTTACTCAATTCTAACTCTGAATTTAGATTTCCCAAGACCCAATATGCTCATGTTAGCATATTAAATATTGAGTCTGAAGATTCTTGTGGAAGTTAAATGCAGCAATGTTTATAAAAGTACTTTGTAAACTCTAAAGCCTGTCCAGATGTGAGGGATTCTGCTGCGGGTGCTCTTGGAACACCGAGGCTCTTCTAAAGGGCAGCGTGTTTAAGCACCTCCGTGTTTATCAGTTTTAGGGCTGAGAAGGTCTGTGCCCGAAGAGTCATCCAGAGTCTGAGCTCCCACTTGGCATATCATGAGAGCCACTGGCTCTGTTGCCGGCTGGCTGTGTAATCGACCTCTCCATGTGTTTCCAATGGAGTTCTCATGACTTACATTGACCTCATCATTGCTGTTGCCCCCATGTGCCAGCTAGGGCCATGAGCAGGATGGCAGCCATGGGTGGACGTCACAGCCCCGGCCAGATGAGGACTTACCTTTGCCTCCAGGTCAGAGACACCAGGTCAGGGAGACAGTTCCCTGAGCATTCTCTGGGGAGTGCCAGGCTACCTGGAGAGCCCTCAGGGCTCTGATCTGATAGCAGTAATAGCCCATTTACCAGTCACTCTGAGAGGCTTTGTCCCCTCCTCCCCTGCTAGAAGCATATGAGTGACACTTCTCCCTTCTGACAGATGGGAAGGCCAAGGCTCAGAGGGGCCAAGAGAGTTCCCTGCATTACAGAACACATGGGTGACAAGTTTAAATTAGAATCTGGTGTTTTCCCACCACACTCTGGTCCATTTCCACAACACCACAGATTTGGGCACCTTCCTCATTTGAAAATGCCACGTAGAGGTCTGGAGACAAAGACAGACAGCATTTGGAAATACAAGTGTAACTGCTCTATGTGTCCAAGGCCTCTAAGGAACCCAAGCACCAGGGTGCCCACCACTTTCAACAGTCTCTAGGTCCACGTCCACTCTGCTGCTCAGACAAGACGTCCCAAGGCAATAGGTTGGGCAGATACCAGACCCATTTCCCAAGAGATGGAGGTAAGAAACGTGACTCCCTCAAGCTTGCAGGGCCAGTCGGCATAAAGCAAACCCAGGCCACTCTTCTCCCACCCCAGGGGCTCAGAGAGGGCTGCAGAGACGGCTCTTTGGACCTGAGGCCAGCAAAGGGGCTTGCAGGCTGCACCACTGAAGTCTAATGTGCTTGGTAACGTAGAGCTGCAAATAATGTACTTACTGCATTAGGTAACCAACAAGCCGCATCCAGGAGCCCCGACCCGAGCACGATGTCACCTCTTCATTAGTCCTCTGGCTTCTGATCCTTCAAATACCACTGTGATGAAAAACTGGATGTTTATTTTAAATTAATATACAGCACACTGGCCAATGAAGGAGGGACATGGTGGGCAGTGGTTTCTGTGTGAACTTATGTGGGGAAGTGGCCTCCTATCCACATAAGAGCGAGTGTCTTTGGTCTCATAGAAAGAAGCATTCTGCTTGGAAGAGAGGGTGTTCCCATGGATGACATCATGGGCATGTCCCCAAGCACCTGCTGCCACTTACTCCTTGGTTTTCTTGCTGCTTGTGCCACATGAGGTCCACACTGGTATGGCCATCTCTGCTTGCTGAAGAATTTACGAGGCTGTCACAGTGCTCGTGTATGGGGTGTGGGGGGGCAGTGTAAACATATTTTTGCTGACTATGGTCCCATCTGAATAATAGCCAATAATAGTACTGGAAGGGCAGAGAGGTTTCCTGGGAAGCAGATATGAAATGTGCTGGCTCCTTGCCATGCAAAACGAATCTGGCTTCTCTGGTGGGGTAAACTCATTTCAACCCAGAAGCCCCTTTTGTGCAATAACATTTCCTTATAGTGGATTAAATTTAAGAAGATGAAAGCGACCCTCATTTATTTTTCATGTTTATCCATTTAGAATGAAATTCTTCATGGGACGAGAACTCAGTGAAGTGTGTCCCCTCCCAGGCTCCAGTCAAGGCCATGACATAGCATGGTTGTGATCTTGGGGTGCTCACATGGTGACTCCAGTGAGGGACCGGAGGCCAGAGGCAGCTGGCACCCAGAGCCAGTGCCAGCTCCCGGGCAGGACCCTGGGCGCTAGGTGCAGTAGGCACTGGGAATGAGTCTACCGCTGGCTGGCAGCCATGGCCCTGATTCCAGGGAGTGCCCAAGAGCAGCCAGCATGGGCACCTGGGTGCTCTCAGCCTCATGGGCTGCCGTTCACCCTTGATCTGTGTTTTCCAAACTTCACAACAAAACTTCAAGAAAAAACTATTAGCTGCAAATTAGATATTCTGGTGGAAGCCTAGAATTATTTTTCAGGACAGAGGGCTCAATTTCCCACTCTCAGGTGTATGATTAAAATCAATTAAATCACTCTTCCAATGTCAGCCGCAAGATTCTCCTGACAAATGAAATTATGCGAAGAAAGTGTTCTCTCCCTCTCCAGCCCCTTCTCAGCCTCCCTCTCACCGCAGAGGAGATCAAAATGCTCAGCTCGGGGATTTCTGAGATATTTTCCATAAGAACAGGAGCAATCCCTGGACCCCTATGTAAGTAGACGAGGAGGTCTCAGGTGGCCAGATTTGATGGCCTCTGCACATGGAGATAGACTCGCAACTAACGAACAGGAAATGCTAGGAGGGGAAAGTTAACCATTCCGGGGCTGAGCCAGGCTTCTTTACATAAATTAATGTTTTCTTGGCAGGAGTATGAACAGGCCCTTCAAATTCGGAATGTAACCTTTGCATGTCTCTTTTTATGCATAAGACAATCTTGGGTGTGTTTTTCCTACTGAGAAAGCTCTGTCTTAGCAGCCCCTGGAGGTCCTGGGTGGGTTTAAACCAACAGCCAAGCTCCTTCCAGAGGGTCGGTGGGGTGAGTCAGCCCAAAGCCACAGGCCCTTGACTTGGACCACGCAGGGAACATTTGCAGCCATGCACGCCCATGGAGGTGGGGAGTCCAGGGACAAAGAGGTGTTCAGATGTGGCTCCACGCACCTTCAGCAAATTATTTACCTCTTAATTTGTTAAAACATATGGGCTTAGGTGTGACTTTTGCCCAGGAGACGTTCGTCGATATTACATGCTCATTTGATTTGACTTTCCTTCCCCCATTGAGGATTGAACAAATGTTTCCCACATTCCAGAAGCTTCCCTCCTCCCTGGCCACCTCCTTTCCTCCCTCCCTGCCCCAGCTTGTAGGTGACAGCTGTGTCGGGAGACGTCTTCTGCTCCCCCTCAGCTGAGGGCGTGCGCAGCCCCTGATGCTACTTCTGGGGCTCCTTGGCCAGCCCTGTGCCCCTCCAGCACCCCACCTATGCCCCCAGATCAATCCAGTCTTCCTTATTGTGCAGCTTTCCCTACAATGTCCCAGAGACCCTCACCACACATGCCACTCCCCTGTGTATGCCTCCACCTTTCTGGGTCTTCGGGCAGGGAAGCCCCATTCTGAATGCTCCCCACATACTACCCTCACTGACCCCTGTACCCAGCCCAGTCCCCACAGCTCCCCTGCCCACACCCACGGGGGGTGCCCTTGCGCAGTCCCACATGTCCATGGATATGCTCAACTTGGCCCTCTGCCTCTGCAGCTCTCTCTGGGTGCCCTACCTCTGGTCCCTCCTGAGGGCATGGAGGACTGTGGTTGAGGGGACACGCTCTGGTGCAAGCCTGGGTGTGACTCCCAGCTCTAAATGCACTGGCTTCCACCTGGGTCCTGTCGCTTAGGAGGACACTTCACTTGCTGAAGGCTCAGTCCCACCCGGTCACACGTATGCCCTCCCACAGGGCTAATGCAAGACTATCGGTGGGCGCACTGAGGGGTGACTCTCTGGCCAGGCCCTCGAGCCCCAGCACACCTTGCCGTCCGTGAGCCCTTCGACATGCTGGGGCAGGTGGCAGGTCCACCCTGCACTGAGCTCTTGTCTGCCTAGACTGGAGGCTTCTGGAGGGTAGGGCATTGAGCCTGCGGCATTGAGCAGAGCCTGGCTGCTGGTTCAAACCCACCCGAGTATCTCTTAAGGGCAATGACCAAATTAATGTTAAATTTTCTGAAATTTCCCAAACTTTGAACATAAAATAAGAATTGTCCACAGATTTTCCCACATCAGATCTGAGTGTTTTGAGAGTGTCTCCAGCAGAAGCCTGAGCCGTGGTCTTTAGGGTCATATTTGAGTCTTCTGTCTGCACTGCTGCTGGTGAACGTGGGGGAGACCTCTCTCTGGGGGAGCCTGCTCTGTAGTAGAGAGGGGTCAAGGTCTTTGGGCCTCTATGGACAGAGTGGGAGGATATGGAGGCAGTGGTCCACAAAGTCCTCTGACTCTTCCTCCAAAACATATTCCAAACTCAGCCATTTGGCCTGCCACCCTCCGGGCCCCAGCCCTCCATGTCACCTTGAAAGCCCGGACCAGCTTGCGGCCCCCCACACCTGCCCTGAAACCACCCACCTCCCTGGGGATCCCCTTCCCATGCCTGCATCCCCCAGTGGTTCTGACCCAAGCCCTTCCCATAAAAGGGTGTCATCGACAGTGACTTTGAGCTTCTCTCCCCTTCTCTGTTACACATTTGTGCTTCTTCAAGTTTCCTTTTTATGCATGTGAGGCTCATTGTTCTATCTGCAGTTTCTTGGATTTCAGAGCCATTTAAGAACGCTCACTTCATATTAATCAGGCCCGCCCTCCTTGGCCTTCTGCCTGCGGCCTTTCGCATTACGAGTGTTGAGGTTTCGATTTTTACGTAGCTATAGCTTTTATTCTTTTCCTATAACATGTTGCCATTGGCTAATATTTATAAAGTCCTCAGATACCTTAGAATTTGAAGATATTTCCTGTACAATGATTTTATAGTTTCATATTTGATAATATTTTCTATATATGTGTTAACCTTAGTTAGCTAATTTTTATAATTGCATTTATTACATAAACTAGTGTTCACCTGCTGATTTTAAATTCCTGTGGCCTTTCTAAATTCTGTATTTCTCTCTGCCTTTAGAGATTATTTGGATCCATTGATGTATCTGCAATTTCCAGCCCTTCATCCCACCCAGTTAGCAACTGCACCTTAATAAATAGGTTTTAAATTCTTCCCCTAATGATTCTTCCCTTTCAACATTTTCTGATTCTTTTATGTTGACTCTTCTCTCCTGCACGGTGAATTTTAGGATGATTTTGGTTAGTCTCCCACTTCCCAGACATAACTTTCCTGGAAAGGTTATTACTCAGTGACAAAAGGATCTCAAAGTCAGCACACACTGCCACAAGGCTAAATCCCAAAGTAAATATTCTGAGTGACAAAAAGCCAGGAAAAATAGTATCCACTGTATGATTTCATTCACACAGAGTCTAGAAAATGGAAACTAATATGTAGTGACAGGAAGCTGCTCAGGGTCTGGGGATGGGGTCGAGGAGTGGAGAGGGGATTTCCAGGTGCGCCTCCTGGGAGCTCGGGAGGTGCACAAGCCCACCATCTTGGTTGTGACACCGACACACACAAAGACCTGCCAAGCTGTGCACTTTGAGAAGGAGCAGTTCGTCATGTCAGCTACCCCTCATCAAAGCTCAAAGAAGGTTCTGTGAATCTAGAAAAAAAAATCATCTGGGCAGAACCAAGGACTTCCCAACAGGGTCCCCCATGTGAGGAGCTCAGTGTCTCCCCATCTGGCTGAGCCTTCGAGCACATGGTCAGCTTTGCACCTTTTACACAAAGTCCCTACAACTTTCTTGTGAGCTCAGTTCCATGGTTCAATATTCTTGTGATTGTAAATAGATTGTTTTTGTTATTGCATTCTCTATTGACGATTGTGGATGCACAAGAAAGTGCACTTAACTTAAAAAAATTCGATAACATGCACACTCCTTGTTATAATATAAACAAACACAATGAAAACTTACCAGTTGGTTTTATGACTTGAAGCGCTTTCCTTTAAGAGTTTATTTTGTAACTGATCACCTTATTGAATCCTCTTATTGGTTCTGATTTTCCAGCAGACCCCTTTTCCTGGGGGACAGGACTCTTAGTGACGATCCACACACCCAGCCGTGGTTGGAGGGTCATTTGGTCTTGTCCTTTCAAGGGGCTGGACTTCCAGGATCACTTTCTTATCTTGGTCTATGGCAATGACTAGAATTTTCTAAAAGCGTTTTAAATTAATGGTACAAAGTGTTTTAAATTTAACAAGACATTATTATCCTATCCCTAATACTAATAGAAATGTCTCAACTTTTTTATGTTATGTTCTTGGCCGATTAGTTGATTTGAGACAGGCTTAAGTACCAAGGATGGTGCTTCAGCTCTCTACATTGAGAAATCCCTGAGATGATTAGATGCTGACTTTTTTTCTGATACATTTTAAACATCTAGATAAAAAGAAATTTATGATTTTTTCTCTTCTTTGACTATTCGTAAGAAAGGTTATGTTAAGAAATTCTGTAACAGGAGTATATTAGTATTATTCAATTAATATGGTATTAGAAAGTCAGTGCCCTACAAGTATATTATAACTATTCTATATTTTATTTGATTTTGATTTATGATTTTTATTCTATCAAAGATATAAATTGGCAATAGTTTTATCTCTCTCTCTGTGTATGTGTGTGTGAGTGTGTGTGTGTGTGTGTGTGTTACCTTTTTGGACGTTGATGTCATGTTTTTTCCTAGTCTTATAAATGGATTTGGGAGCTGCAAAGGATGTGAAATATTATACATAGTACAGGCGGCAGTGATGCCCTGCCCGCAGAAATCAATAGCTAGTGCAGGCCTTCCCAGGCCCAGCAGCCCACAGCTCAGCAGGGTTGGGGCATCCTGGAGGCCTGAACTACCAGATTGTGGGGAGCCGGCATGGGGCTGGGATCTGTGCATGGGAGCAGGTGAGCTGGGGTTTAGCGACTGGCAGGAAGCTTTCTAACCCGTGCCCAGAGGGATGGGAGCCCTGAGGACGGGGCTTCCCCCTGGGCCTCACACTGACACCCCCCAGCCTGGCAGGGGAGGTGGTGCTGTGGGTTTCCCCTTAGGGAACCAGGCTCTGCCAGGCGGGTCCAGGTTCAGGGGGCACCTTGGCCAGCCAGCCCTGCAGGGCATCTCCAGAGCCCCGGGACTGAGAGAGTTGCTGCTCAATTTCTTCCATCTTTGGGATCTTCAGTTTTTGTGACCTCATGTTTTTTTTCCAAGAATGCAGTTATTTCCAGATAGTTTTCAATCCTGTATCATAAACCTGTGTGAGACAGCCCTTGACGGGCCATATTCTCCCCTTTCTTTATTTCCATACAGCAGCAGGACTGTGTCCACTCCGTGAGTTCTTCTCTGAGGATTCTCATAGCACCTCTCTGCCTTGTCAGTTTTTCTTTTCTAAATCATTGATATTTTTACCTATCTCTATAATTTTCTTTGTATTTCAAACATGCAGCTTAGCGTAAAGAAAAGTGGAGCTCGCGCCTTCTGAAGTGCCACACAGACCCGGGGACACACGAGCTTTCTGCCAAAGCTACTTCTAATTTCGATTTTTCCTCAAGTAAACTTTTCCAAATATAGTTAAAGCCACCACCTCACAACCTGCCTCCTTCACCCCAGGGGTGATTATACCCTTGAAATTGCTGGGCGTCCAACTCTTTTGATGATGTGTCTATCTGTCTATCTACCTACCTACCTACCTACCTATCTACAACAAATGTTTTGGTTTTTTAAATATTTTTTTTAGTTGTAGATGGATACAATACCTTTATTTTATTTTTATGTGGTGCTAAGAATAGAACCCAGTGCCTTCCACATGCAAGGCAAGTGCTCTAACATTGAGCCACAACCCCAGCCCCAACAAATATGGTTTGTTATTGGGGGTTTCCCTTTTTTTTTTTTGTACCAGGGATTGAACTCAGGGGCACTCGATGACCACTGAGACACATTCCCAGTCCTATTTTGTATTTTATTTAGAAATAGGGTCTCACTGAGTTGCTTAATGCCTCACTTTTTGCTGAGGCTAGCTTTGAACTCATGATCCTCCTGCCTCAGCCTCCTGTGCTGCTGGGATTACAGGCATGCACCACCACGCCCAGCAAAAATATTTTTTTAAGTCTACATAAATGGTAAAATCTACTGGAATTTCTTTCCCAACTTGATTTTTCATTGTTAGGGTTTAAATATGAAGTGTCCTCCCAAAGTAAAGATGTTGAACGATACACTAAATCAGAGGTGAAACAATGGGGTTATGAGAACCTTAACCTCACTGGTGTGTTAAGCCCCCCATAGGGATAAACTGGTGGTGACTGCAGGCAGGTAGGGTGTGGTAGGAAGAGGTAGTGCCTTGGGTTTATATTTTATGAGCTGAGCTTAGTCTTTCTCTCCCTCTCTGCCTCCTGAAGCCAAGTCCCGAGCAACTTTACTCCACCATGCGCTGCTGCCATGATGTTCAGCCTCACCTTGACCGTGAGGAATGGAGCCAGCTGTCTATGGACCGAAACATGAACATGGATTTGAAAACATGAGCCCTAAAATAAACTTCTCCTCCTCTGACTGCTCTTCTCAGGTCTTTTGGTCACAGTGGTGAAAAGCTGACTAAAATACTCATTTGGTGTTATGATCTCAAGATTTATACAGGTAGCCTTACTTCACTTTAACTTCCATGTTTTTAATTACCTAACGACATAGCATTCGTTTATCCATTCCTTTATCAAGGGCGTCACAATTGGTTCCACCTCTGGTGCAAGATTGGCCCAGTCAACGACACCTTTATAAAGGGCCCTTACCTACACCTATGAGAAATTTTCTGGGAAGTGCTGGAGTAGAGCTCCAGGTTGAGGAAGAGGGCTGCCTCCCCCTCTGCAGGCTCTGTGCTACCCAGCAGCTCCCCAGCATGTCCTCCACCGTCCTCATGCGGAGGTGGACATGAAGTGATTATCATCCGAACCAGGACGCCTGAGACGATGAGAGCCATCTCCGCACAGTTATGCCAGATAAGAAGAGTGACCTGATGTCTCCAAGGAGCAGGTGCCAGTCACTGACCCCAGGTCCCCAGGTCTCTCCACCTGCACACCTCAAGTGGGCACAGTATCTCTCTGCCTGACCCACTTGCATTTCCTTGATTACTGGAGAGGCCCAAGCAAATCCGCCCATTCCAGGCTGAATGTCCTGCCCTGTACCCAGTTCAGGGAGTTCAGGAATGAGCAGGGAGACCAGGAGCCCTCCTTCTCCTGGGGACAGATTTTTATCTTCCATTCTGTATCGGTTATTAGGTACTGGGAAGGCCTCTCACAGAGGACTGCAGGAACTGGAAGTCTTACAAGACTTTGCAGGCCTAGGCCTAGATGTTTTACAAGCCTAAGGAAAGTGGCAGGAAGTGATTTAGGCAGGAAGAGAGGGGCCAGGCCACAGAGAGTCTCAGCCATGGTGAGATCCTTCTTACTTTTCCCCAAGGGTTCCTGGAAAAATTGGAAGGGTTTAAGTAGAGATGTGAGCTGCACCATATATAGATTTTTGCAGTGCTCTGGGGATGGGTGGAGATGCGGAGGTCCTGCAAAGATTCCATGAGTCCTGTGGTGGTCGTGCATTGGACCTGTGGTAGCTGTGAAAGTCAGGTTGCTAGATCCCTCCAATTCTGTTACCTCGTAGAAGCCGAACCAACAGGATTTGCAACTATTTAACATAGAATGTGAGGCAAACGGAGGAGTCCAGAAGGGCTGTTAGATTTTCCTCATGAGCAGTGGGCCAGGGCTTCTCTTCTGTGACTGGTCTCTTGAAGCCTTGCCTGCTTCTCTCTTGAGGTTTTAGCATTTTCTTGGGAATTCTCTATGGTACTTAATATTCATCATTTACCAGTTATAAAGTTGCAGATATGTTTTAGGCTATGAAGTATCTTTCCACCTGAGATGTAGACGGATTTATGGATTGGGATTTTTGTGTTTTGTTGAGCACTTTTGGAATAAAATAGAAGGAAATCTTCACAGTATTAGGTTTATTCTTCACCTGTAAGACCTGCACTCCTCAGGAACTTGGGTGATGTAAAATACAATGTGGGAACCACACTTTCATTTGTAACCTTTCATTTCTCCCAACTCTAATGCCACCATTGTGCCTATAATATATTAAATAGAAACCAAGTACATGGTTGCTCCTATGGATTTTTTGTCTTGTCTCATTATTTTATTTTTCCATTTTTGTATGAATAATGATCACTATATCCAGTAGATCTCTCCAAACAATGCTTTCTCACAATTGTCTTGGCCTTTGGCCCTTGACAAGCAAGTCAAAAAATCTTACAGAGATTGTTTCCAGGGATAAACATTTCTTGGGATTTGTATTGAAATTGAGCTTTTATTTTTATTAACTAGGGATAATTATCACCTTTTATATACTTGGTCTTCTGTGACCTCTCTATCTGCCCATTTCCTAGGACTAAATCCTTCAATACAGTGCTAACAGTTCATGAATGTCTTCCACAGCTTAGATTCACTTTCAGGCCATTTATACATTTGGTTGCTATCACAAAAAGAATCTAATTGTATTTATAATTACTTGTTGCAGGAGTATAGGAATGATCATTTGGGGGATGAAAATTTGATTCTTGTAAGCTCTGAATATCTTATTAGTTCTAATAACCTCTCTGAAGATTATCTGGAATTGCTGTGCTGACAATCACAAAGCTGTGGTTAATGGAGACCTTATTTATACTTTTTGAATTCTCCTAATTTTATCTCCACTCACCTCTTTCTCCCGCCCTCCACCTGTCATGTTGGCCAGAGTGTTCAGTGCAATGTTGAGTAGATGTGATAAAAAGCCTCCATGTATTTCTTCCAATTTCCTGATCAAAAAGATCTGTTTCCGTTTCAGTCAGCTTTTTCACTGCTGTGACTAAAGATCTGACTGGAACAATATTAAAGAAAGAAAAGTTTATTTGAAGGCTCACAGTTTCAGAGGTCTAGTCCGTAGAGGACTGGCTCCAGTCCTCGGGGCTTGAGGTGAGGCTGAACATCATGGAGGAAGAGTGTGGCCGAGGGAAGCGGCTCACACAGTGATCAGTAAGCAGAAGAAGACTCCAGATACCCCAAAGCCACACCCCCAATGCCCACCTCCTCCGGTAATCATTCAGTTAATCCATCCGGGGATTAATTCACTGATTGGGCTTAGGATCTCACAACCAAATTATTTCTTCTCTGAACTTTCTCTCATTATCTCACCCTTGAGCTTTTGGGGGAACCTCACATCCAAACCATAATATTCTGTCCCAAGCCCCCAAAAGCTCACACTTATCTGACAATGCAAAATACATTTAGTCCATACCCAAGAGTCCCCATAGTCTCTATAGTTCTGAGATTACTCAAAGTTCAAGTCCAAAGTCTTCTCTGAGGCTCAAGGCAACCTTGCATTGTAAGCTCCTATAAAATTAAAGGCAATTTACAAGTATTCAATATATAATACAGGGTAAACATTTCCATTCACAAAATGAGGGGCATAGAAAGAAGGGATAAGACCAAAGCAAGACTGAAATCCAGCTGGGCAAACAAGTTCTGTAGCTCCATGTCCAGCATCTGGGGCATTGTGATGCTCTCCAAAAGGCTTATGTAGCTCCATACCTGTGGCCTTGTTGGTTGCAGCCCACGTGGCCTCTCTGTTGGCTTGTCTCTGCTCAATTTCTGCAGCTTTCCTAGGACGATTTCCCATATTACTTGCATTTCTTAATCTCAGGTCTCCACTACAGCTTCGGCCTCCCCTCACTTCTTTAAACTTTGACTTCTCAGGAGGTGTCCGCAGGGACTGCAACCCTGCTACACTTTGCCATGTGGTTGATGTTGAGATTTGCCGCCATCTGGAGCCATCTCAAGCAATAGCCAAACCTCCAGGGATCCTTGCTGCAGCAGCCTCTGAGTGTCTGAGTGGCTGAGCACATTGAAAAGACTTTAGGCCCCATTGTGCAAGAAGAATGCCCCATTGGTCTCTTCTCAAGAGCGTTTTCACTTTTACTCCCTTGAGCGAGAAGAGATGGATGTGGTCTTTCCAGCTCCTGACATACCCTCAAGCCATCTTTTAATTGTCTCTGGGCAAAGTCTTCAGCATTTCTTTAGTGGCAGTAATATCCTTAACAACTGCAACTTCTTGGCTCCAGTTTTACTCCTGCCTTTCAAGTTCAAGTTTTTGAATCTTTCTGCTCTGCTTTCTGCTCCTGATTATCACAATAAATTTGGCTAAAAGCCACCAGCAATATCCATGTCACCACCTGAATGCTAGGCCACCTAGAAATTTCTTCCACCAGATTAAGAAGTCCATTGTTTCTAACATCAGCCTCACAGAAAGTCTCCAGACATGAGCAAAATGGAGACAGCTTCTCAGCCAGAACATAACATGAATGGCCTGTACTCAAAATTTCAATAAAGTCATCCTCTAAACCCTTTTGAGCCCTGTCTTCACTGTCTATGATCCTATTGGCATTCTCATCTTCTGAGCTTCTAGCAGAATTGGCCATTAAGCTCCATTTACAACAACATAATGCATTTCTAGCTTGCACTGCTAAACATCTTGAAATTCCTCCCACCAATTCCAAAAAGCTCAAAAAGTTTCTGAACTGCATAGTCAGATAAGTCATAGCAATTTCACTACTCCTGGTACCAATTTCGGTATTAGTCAGGGTTCTCTAGAGGAACAGAATCAACAGGAAGCATGATTATAAGTAGAGGATTTATTAGATCGGCTTACAGGACTAGAAGCTGGATAGTCCACAGTGGCCATCTGCAAGCTGGAGGAACCAATAACTGTGTAGTGCAAGACACTGAAGCCTCAGATCAAGAAGGATCAACGGTACTATCCTAGTACAAGACCAAAGGCTTCTGGAAACTCCCTGGAGAATCACTGGCAGAGTCCACTTTAGAAGAGTGAAGAAGGGAGAATCTGATGTCCTCAGGGGATGGCAGCATCAATCAAGAACCCATTGAATTAATGGAGCTTTCATCTGCTGCTGCTTCCTCATTCTTCCAACTTTTATTCCATCTGAACCACCATCATATTGGATGGTGCTGCCCATGGTTAGGGAGGGTCTCCACTTCAGTCACTATCCCACAGGCCAATCAATCCTAGACATACCCTCACTGACATATCCAGAAGCCTCTTTATCTTTAGCAACTCTTAAACCAATCAAATTGACAATTTGAATTAACCATTACCATTTCCAATGTGTTTTTGTTTTCCTATTAAAATTAAGAAATTTATCTTCTTTTCATAGTTTTATAAAAGTGCTAATAAAAATATATGATGGGTTCTATTAATATATTTTTCAAGGGAGTTGCTCATGAGTTTTCTTCTCTAAAATGCCAGTTTGGCAAACTCCCCTAACAAACTGTTATAGCACTGAGTCATGTTTATACTTGTAGGATTGTAACTTTACTGGATCAGAGTAAGCTTTTAAGGAAATTTGAATGTTTTTTCATTTGCTAATATTTTATTTAGTATTTTAAAATCTGCATTTATAAGCTAGTGTGATCAGACTTTTCCTTAAAGGATAATTCTTGTCTGACTTTTGGTAACAGATGAATGACAGCTTTATGAAATGAGTTAGGAGTGGCCTTCTCATAGTTATCATCTGAGACAGTTTATATAAAGTAGAAATTAGTTTTCCACACTTTTGGTAAAATGCAAATTCACCTGCAAATCCACCTAGGCCTAGGTGTATTTCAGCAGTAGATTTTCAACCTCATATTTAAATGATTTAATGAGTCCAGATCCATTTATTTTCTACTTTTCCTGTATCCATTTTGCATTTTTTTCAGTGAAAACAATCTTTAATCCTTAGAAACACACCTGTGGAAACATCATCAGGAAGATGAAAAGATCAGGACATGTTTTTCTGCACTTAGCTCATAACATCTGCTACCAGGGAAGGCACCACTGACCCTGTTCCTAAGGGAAGTTCACCTGGGGTCTACTCCACTGAGCAAGGGACACCGCTGATTCCTTCCTTCTGAGTATATTTGTGTTATAACAATAAAGATCAGGTTTTAGCAATAAAATAGCACAGAATGTTAAAACATTTGAAAGGTTTAAAATAGGCCAAATTACAATCACATATGTAAAAGTGCACAAGAATGAATTGACTTCACATAGTACTAAGGAAGAAGTACCTGGGGCCTATTCATTAGGAGAACAAGTGTTCAACTGGAGGCTTGAGGTGGAGGAAGGGAACCCGTAGGCAAGACGTGCACCCTCAAACCCAGCCTGCTGACCTCTGGCTTCACAGACACACTGGCCCTCTCCACCCCTGCTGCCCACCGCTTTTGCCCATCTTTCTAGTTGTTTACAGCAAAAGAGATATGTCATCCCAGTTATCATTTCATTATGGACAGAGTGAAGCCTCCAAGATTTCTTAACTTGGGCCTGGTAATTTAATATCATTTTCTCAAATCCACCAAGCTTTAATATATATATATATATATATATATATATATATATATATATATATATATATATATATGCATGAATAGTGTCTTACACTTTTTATTACTAGTGATGTTTGTTTAAATAATCTAGACCACTATTGTTAAAAACAAGATTTTTCTTAAATATTTAATGATTCTTTGCTTGGGTGTACTTTAATTCTATTTCCCAATGATGTCTCTTTATTCACTTATTTTCTTGATAATTTTGCCCAATTAACTTCTATCTAATCATTTCTAAAAGCCAACACTTGGTCTTGATCTTCTCTGATTTTTATTCTAGTCCCTTCTGCTCCTCACCGTTACTTCAGCCTTTCTCCTCTTGCCACCCTGTGACTTCTCCAGGAGTTCCTGTGTTATCTTCCATGGGTGTGGAAAGGCGGATCTTACCTACTCTCCTCAGGGTCCTCACTATCGCCCTGGCTGTGGATTTGCACACAGCCCCATGCTCTGATCTCAAGTCTGCTGTTGGCTCAAGAGCAACAAGTGCACGTCACCCCTCAGATCCCAGCACCCTGGAAAGTCCTTTGTGCCCCCTCCCAGAATTTTTGTCGTACTTCACTTTCAAATCGCTTACAATGACTATTCTGATTTCTTTCTTAGCACACGATTTAGATTTTTTTTTGATATGTGGAGAGAGGTTTTCTTTTGATTCTTTACTTCCACTTCTAATTTATTATAGTCAGAATAACATGACCAGTGAGAAATCAACTATATTTTTTGAGATTTAGTTTATAATTTACTGCATGATCAATTTTAGTAAATGCCTCATATGTTCTTTTTTTTTAATAAATATTTTTTTAAAGAGAGAGTGAGAGAGAGGGAGAGAGAATTTTAATATTTATTTTTTAGTATTTGGCGGACACAACATCTTTGTTTGTATGTGGTGCTGAGGATCGAACCCGGGCCGCACGCATGCCAGGCAAGCGCGCTACCGCTTGAGCCACATCCCCAGCCCTCATATGTTCTTAAAATAATAGTCTTATGCAGTGCATCAGGCCTCTCGATCAGTTTATTAGATGAAGGTAAGTCACATGTTTTCAAATTTTCTGTACCCTTCCTTTCTAGTTTTCTAAGAGAGATCTGTTATTATCTTGGAACTTTCAGTATTCTGTTGCAATTCAGCCAATTTTGCTTTTTGTGTCTTTATACACTCAGGGCCTCCGAAACATTTCTGTTCCATTGTGATCATTCTTTTTACACAACTGTGTGTTGAGTTCCTGCAACCTGCCTGCCAGCCCTCTCTGGATACCATTATTATAGCTGAAATTCAAGGCCCAGCCAGTGGAGTTTAGGTCATTGCTACCTTTTGCTGAAAACTTTTCTTATTGTCATTAATTACGAGTTTCTTCACAATGAGCAGAGGCCTTGGCAAGTTAGGCTTCTGGTGGTATCAATGCCTGGCCTCTCTTAGCATGTTCCTTGCATAGATTTCCTCAACCTTTTATTTTCAGTCTTTCCATATCATTAGGCTTTGGATTGTTTTCTTCAAAATAATATGATCTATGGTCTATTTCTGTCTTTTAGCACCAACTTTCATCTGTTTAAATACAATAAGGGGAACGTTTCTTTCCACTGCTTTGATTTCATGAAGACAGGGGCTGTTAGGCTCCCCAGAGCCCAACCACATTCATTACCCACACTTACTTATTCTGATTTTTCCCAGGTTTTCTATTAACAATATATACTTATTATCTTTCTTTTGTATTGAATTTATAATTCTCCTTACTTTCCTATTTTTTGCTCTTTAATAACTTCCAGAATCTTTAGACTTTTTATTTGCTATTGTTTTAGTTGTCAGACTTAAACTTTTTGCTATATATAATTAATGTGTAGCATCCAAAGTTTATCCCTCTGTCTGGCTCCTCTCATATAATGGGAGACTTTAGCTGTCACCACCCAGATAACTCCCATGTTGGTGTTAGTTCCATCTAAAAATCATATCGAAAAAGCATTAGTACTGGTAAATGAAATTAGTAAAGTTTCAGGTTACAAAATCAACATACAAAAAAATAAGTAGTGTTTCTATACATCAGTTCATCAATAGTGAATTTTCAGGGTGTGGTGATGCACACCTGTAAACCCAGCAGCTTGGAGGCTGAGGCAGGAGGATCACAAGATTAAAGCTAGCCTCAGCAACTTAGCAGGGTCCTAAGCAATTTAGTAAGACACTGTCTTTAAACTAAAAATATAGAAAAGACTGGGGATGTGGTTCTGTGTTGAAACACTCCTGTCCTGGGTTCAGTTGTTGGTACCAATACAAAAAACAAACCAAAAAAAAAAAAAAAAAAAAACTGAACTTGCTGAAAAATAAATTAAGGGGGAAAACCTATTTACAATGGCATAATAAGGAAAAAATAAAATATTCATGAGTAAATTTAACAAAGAAGTGAATAATCTGAACACTGAAAACTATAAAATATTGAGGGAAGAAATTGAAGAAGACACAAACAAATACAAAGATATACCATGTTCATGAACTAGTAAAAATCAGTACTGTTAGAATGTCAACACTTAACCCAGAAATCCACAGGCTCAATGCAATCCCTATCAAATTTTAAATGTCATCTCTCATGGAAATAAAGAAAATCATAAAATTTGCATGGAACTACAAAAGACCCCAAATTTCCAAAGCAATCTTAACCAAACAAAGCTGGAGACATCACATCAGCTTATTTCAAAATCTACTACAAAGCTCTAATAGTCAAAACTGTGTGGTGATGGCATAATAGACACAGAAGAAAAAGGACAGAAAGCCCAGAAATGAATCTGCTCATTACAGTAGATTGATTTTTGACAAAGGTGCCAAGAATACACAGCAAAGGCAATTTCTTCTATAATAAATGGAGTTGGAAAAGTGAATATCAATGTGTGATGGTTATTTTTTGTTGCTGTTTCATAGCAAGTATTTATTTACCCCTGCAACAACTTAAACTGAGAACTCAGCCTTGCCCGGATTCCCCCCATCCTTTTTCCTCCTTCTTTATATTCCTGGCTCCTATAATAAAATTTCCCCAAAAAACTGTTTGAATGTAAGCTTCTATCTCATGCTCTTCTTTGGGGAAACCCAGGATGAGACATAATTATAGTAAGAAGAGGAACTGGGAGTTTGAGAAGGCAGGTAATTTTTACATCCACCTGGTCTGAATACTGATGGGGAAATGCACATGTCTCATTACACAACCAGAGCTGACGTTGGGACCTTGGCTTTCTGGAAACTGGAGCTACCTGTTGACCAGCTCTCAGCTACCCAGGGACAAAAGCCCTGAGAAGTGGAGCTGGTTGGGAGGAAGTTTAAGATTCACCAAGAAGTGTGATATGCTGGGGGGCAGGGTATCTGTGGTCTTTGGAAGGCAGTCATTTAAAAAGGTGGACCATGAGGTCTATGTTGTGGAGAGGAGGAGCTGAGATGAGGAGGGCAGGGCAGAAGGAGGAGAAAGAGGGATCAGGGAGGAATGGGTGGGGCCAACTGGGGCATCATGGACCACAGACTCCAGGCGTAGGAATTAGAGGAACGGAATCCAGATCCCCATGACACTGGACTCCAGGCAAGGAGAGGGGCACGTGACTCTGGGGAGGCATAGTGTCTAGTTATATCTCAAAGCCACAGCAAGGACTCAGCAGGGGCTGGCAGGGGACCTCTCACCACCCACCAGTGCGGAGTCCACTGACTTTCCCATGCCCAGTGTCGCTGTCACTGCCTGCTCAGCACCTCACACTTGAACTTGTTTGAAATATCCAATTCCCAGGCTGGAAACTATCTCGCTTTCCTCCATTCACGCATTCTCCTTCCTTATGGTTTTGAGGCAGGGTAAGAAGACTTTATTTCTTTTCACTTGGCAAATCAAAATCCCAGAGAGAGAAAGGGGGGGGGGGAGAGAGAGAGAGAGAGAGAGAGAGAGAGAGAGAGAGAGAGAGAACCCAGCAAAGGGACCTTGGAGAGCATCCTTGGGATTCTTTCTTTCTCTTTCCTCCCCTCCCCCTTCCTTCTCAGAAGTCAACATCTCAAAGTATGGTTTGGTTTCCATTTTTTACAGTAGTAAATATTTTATTACCTAAAAGGGGAGGCAGTGTTTGTTCTTAATTGTTTTTGATTAAATATGCTAATTACATTTTGGAATACTAATGACACATGGTACTGAATGTTTTAATAATGCAGTGAATAAACTGGCAAATATAACAACAAATTAACCTGAAATGGTTACATAGTTTTCCTCATTTTAAATTGCAATAATGCAAAACAGAGGGAAAAGTCAAATTGTGTCATCAATGCCGGGGGAAAAGAAAACTTTATTAAATGATTTTGGCATTTTAATTTTTTACTCCCTGAAAGGATTCACTAAGAAACTAGTCTTTTCTAGAACAATGACCTGGGGGTCATCCAGTTGGCTGCCTATAGTCTGTAGGGTTCATACTTCCCATGTCTTGGCATGAGCAGGGTGGCTGCTGGTGACCACACCTTCCTTCTCTCCTGTCATCAGATCCACATGGAACCAGAACTGGGGACAGTGCATGGATGGAATCCATTCCCATTTGGAGCTGGTACAGGTCAGTGGCAGCGAGGGCCCCAGGCAGGACACTGTTCTTCACGAAGCATCTTTTCCAACCGCCAAATGCAGCGAGCACGGAGGAGAGAAAGGGCATGGTGAATGGCCGGGACACACTTGGCAAAGGGCAGGACGGGGACACTGACAGCATAGCTCACCTCGACCTGCACATTAAATTAGGAGAGACAAAGGAGGGAAGGGAGGGAAGGGGTGGAGAGAGGGAGAGAGAAGAGGCCAAAGATGAACAGAGGTTTGAGACAAAGCAACTAATTGCAAAGCATAAATCTTATTTATCGTATTTTGATCCTGAATTGAGCAATAAACTGTTAAGGATTTATGAAGTTGCCAGGGAAAATTGAAGTCTAATTAGTTATTTAATGATAGCATAGAATTATTATAAAGTTTTTAGGGTCCTGTTGATGCATGTGGAGAGAGAGAGATAGATATAGATGTAGATTTAAAAGATTGCTTTTTTTTTTATCAGCATGTCCTGAAAATTTTATGAGCTTGAAATTTGCCTCAAAATGGAGACAGGGAGGGTGAGGAATGCAGAGTGTGGATGAAATGGGGTAATGGTAGGAAAGGGCGTTTTATCTTAGTGTGTTTTTATAAACTTCTGGAATTATCTATCTATTTGTCTATCTGTCTATCTATATTTATTTATTTGTTTGTTTACATATTTATTTATTTAGTTTTGACGCTGGGTCTCGCTGTGTTACCCAGGCTGGTCTTGACCCTCCTGCCTCAGCCTCCCAAGTCGCAGGCAGAAGCTGCCATGTCTGGCTAGAGCCATTTCCTTTGAAGCCTTCCTCGTGGCTGTGAGAAACCTGGAGCCCTCTGTTAGCTTCAGGGAGACTGCCTGAGGCTGCCTGCACTTGCTAGGCACAGATGCAGTTACCTGGTTTCATCAGTCTGTGTCATACACGGCACGCAAATCTCTGAATTTAACATTAAGGATATTGTTCTAGTTGGATATTAAAGGTGTCTCTTTTGTTTTTCTCTTTTAAAGCTCCTTTGGCTTGTTGAGGTCTCCATGAGAAAGATGGAAGAGCTTAAAGACCTGAGCTAGTTTCAGCACCAGCCAAGCCAGTGCTGAGCAGGGGCTTCACAAGGGGGCCCTAGGACTGCACAGCCAGCTGGGCAGTGGCCCAACCCCAAACGAGGGTCAGGAGGAAGAGGCCCGCGGGCAAGGCATGGGGATGGCGGTGTGAAAGCGCCCATTCATCCCCTGAACAGCCCGGCCTCTCCCTCCTGACTTCCATGGCACCTGAGGTGTTTGCAAGGTGCCAAAAGAAAAGACACACTCCAGTTGTTGCAATAAAACAGCCATTTTACTAGCGCACCCCCTGTGATTTGGTTACAAGGCAAACACTCCCACGGTCGTCCCCTGCTGGCTGGCGCTCCCTCTTCCCAGGGTGGCCCCCTCCCTGTATTCCCCAGGGAGTGCCCAATAGGACTTCTAAGGGGCAGCAACCAGCATGTGTCCTCATCAGACCCCTGGCATCTTCAGGGGTACGGGGCTTGGGTCAGACCTCTCCTCGCTGTGAAGGGCAGCTGGCAGGAGGCACAGGTGGGGAGAAGCAGTCGGGGTTTCTACCCCACAGAGAGTGCTGAAGGAGTCCAGGCTCTGCACAGTGCTCTGGCCTGCGTTCTGGGCCGAGGCTGGCTCTGAGTGACATTAGCAGCAATGGCAGCTGCATCCAGACCTGTGTCCCAGAGGTCAGGATCTCTGGGCAGCAGAGTCTGAGTAGCAGACAAGATAACCAAGTTCCTTGAGAGGAAAAGGCGCGTGCAGGCCTGGGCAAGCGGCGGCCATCAGCTCATGGCTCTGGAGTGGCCACATATCTGCCAGCTCAGGTCATCTGTCTGGGCAGACAGAGAGGTGGGCAGGAGTGGCCTGCCCCTGGCTACCTCTAGAAGAGCATCACCTTGACCCCAAAGTTGAAGCTGACCTTGACAGAGGAGCTGCGGCTGTCCCTCCTCACTGCTGGCTGGCTGTCCTTCTTGAAGCACATCAGGCAGCGGTGCCAGCCACGGCACTCAGGAGCCTCATCTGCAAAACGGGAGTGTGGCCCTGTGCAGAGCCGGGTGGAGGCTAGGTGAATGATGCCCGTGGTCCACCTGGCCAGAAGAAGCCCTGGGTGCTGAGTCCAGGTCTCCATACCGCATCACGAGGCAGATCCAGGAGCTCTCCTGGGAACCCTGAGGCCTGTGAGAGGAAGTTGTTGCTGATTCATTAGTCTGAGGACCAGCCCTTGTAGAGGGAAACCTCTGCCCTCTGCCCTTATCTTTGTAGAACCCTGAGGGCCCACTTTTTCAGAACACACACTGTGGAAGTACCCTCTCTGTGCCCAGCCAGGCCCACACCCAACTCGGGAGGAGGTTGACAGCCCTCTGACACCCCCAGTGCAGTTTCCACAGTGAGGTGCGCTGCACTGTGAATTCCAGGTGAAGTTATTCCATGGGGACAGCACCTTTGCCATCACCAGCACAGTTACACCCCAGGCCTGTCAAGGGCTGAACCTGACAGAACTTCCTCGAATTGAACGGAACATACCTGAAATTTCCAAACAAAGTCACAACTCGCTGCTTAGAACATGGCTGACACTGAGACCCAGCAGGGAAAAGCTTCAGATCCAAAGGGGAACATCCAGAAACAAAGCAGTTAATTGAAAACACAGCATTTGGTAGCCCTCTCCAAGCTGCCTGTCAGCAACCAGAAGCAAACCTTCACTTAACCGTGGAGCCGGGAGGTGCTCCTGTTTGCACCTCAAAAGAATGCCGCACCATATGCAGCTTGACTCGTTGGCTTTTCCTAGTGACCCTCACAACCTAGAGGAAAAGAAAATGCAATATAGAACTTAGAAAGGATAAAACTCTCACTATTTGCAAATAATAATTGCTTACCTAGAAAGTTTGAAAATTAGGCCAAAAACTAATATTAATGCCAAGAAGACATTTTAATATTAATTTTGTTCTGAGCCATGTTCTTGTCTTCATAAGTAGAGGTGAAGTCCTGAGCTGGCAAAGAACACGGCCTCTGTGGAACACTGGCAAAGGGTCCAACCTCACTCAGAAACAGGGACAAACGTTCAAAACATCATCAGCCAAAAGTCTTTACCTCTCATACTGGCCTGCTTTTTAAAGGTAAGAGTATGGGAAATGTGTGGTTTTCACACCATTAGCCAATGTACAGTTTTGTAGAACCATTTGGGAAGGCACATTTGTGAATGATTATATTTGATAATAATTTTTAAGAAATGTAAGCATGAGTCCATTAATTTACCTATATACTAGGATGTCATTATAATTGAGTTTAAAAAGACAAAAATCTCAATGAACCCAAATGTATGATCCCTCCATATTATATGGATACAAAGATTTAAAAATGCCAAGCAGGCATGCGTGCTGACTATCAGGGATGCCCATGATGCTTGTTATTTTTGTGAGCAAAATTGCAAAATGATACGTATTATCATTATTTTATTTTTGTTTGCAGTATATAATATACTACATGTGTATGCAGGCATATATGTGTGTGTAGATGCACACCCATATGTAGCATGTGTGTACACATAACATACAGACTCATACAAGGCCACATGTCCATTCATCAATGGTGCTATCAACAGGGGGTCTGTGACTGTTTATTCATACACTTTCATGTTGCTTAAAATACTTGCAAGCAGCATGTGTTCTTTCATTTTTAAAATAAATATTACAAAGCTAAATTCTTGATACCATCTGTTTTTGTCGCTGCTGTTTACTTGTTTATTATTCCTTTGCTTATTTTTTATGATTTGCCTCTTTCTCCCACAAGTGGCCTCTCTGGGGATGGTGTTCGTGATGGCTCTGGGGAAGCAATGGTCACTGGAGCAGTGCTCTGGAGAGTGGGAGCCCCCGGTTGGTGGGTACAGGGAACCCTGTTTCTAAATATGTTCTAAAATAAATGGTTCAGACACTTTACAAAAGAAAGCCTGCTCTGATTAATCTTTCCTTCCTGATATTGCTGCCATGATGGGTAGTACAGCCTTTTCTTTTTGCCAAACAGAGAAGGACAAATTGAATTTCATTATGACAGTTCCCTCATCTCTAGTATAACTGAGCACCTTTTTCCCATATTTCTATCATATTTGTTATCAAATTTTAAGAGCTCTTTATATGCACTTGAGATGCATTTAGAATATATAGTAAATATAAACCTATTCACTCTCTGATTTGCTTAATTTTACCAAATCTACTTTGTGTTTATTGACCATTATTGTATTTCATCATAAAAGTATTTAAAATTTTTCATAATGAAATGCATCTTTTAAAACTGTAGAGCTTGTTTATGAAGACATTCTCTTTTGCTTCTAAATTATTTATAATCTCTTAAATTTTTTTCTTATAGAGTTTTTTGTTTAGGTTCTTACATTGTACACCATGGAAAGAGATAACCAACTTGAAATAAACTTGAAACCAACTTGAAATAAAATTATTTCAACAGCCCAGGCACTAAAATCAGGTATTTATTAACAAATACATTTATTTTTAAAATATTAAGAATGCATAGCTTAATATACAGTCATCATATATAGCGACGTAGTCTTATTTACTTGTTTGGCTAAGTATTAATTAGCGCTTACTCAGTGCTTAAAAACATTCACTTTTCTATTGTTGACAGCTCACCCTACTGCGGCACTATCTGATCAGCTCACTTCTGTCCCGGTTTCTACACCCTGCTTGAGGTGACTTAATCACAAAGTTTTTATGCTGTGATACCTGATTATATCTGATCTGAGAGGGTCACTGACCCCCTCCTCATGGATCACACATTTCTGGATATTATCTGAACTTTATTCTCTTTCCTTTTCCAACCTCAGGGGCCTAGTGAGCAAACCTGCTGCAGGCCCAGATGAGTGCTTACCCTTGTGAGCAGCCACGTAACCACCACCCAGAGCAAGTGAGGATCATCTCCCCCATTCCAGAAGTTTCCCTCCAGTTCCAGACACTCTAAGAGGGAAACACTATCCTGGTTTCACCCCTCACGGATTCTTTCTGCCTGTTCTGAGCTTCTGTGGAGGGGAGCTTGGAGCCTGGGCTCCTTTGGATCAGACTTCTCCCCACAACACTGTGTCCTAAGGTCTGACCGTGTGCAGCTCTTCCTTCATCCCATGGACAGGCCACAGTTAACACGGGGCTCTTTCCAGACTGGGGTTCTTACAAATGAAGCTTCTGTGAAACCTTCTTGTTCATGTCCTTGGGGAATAAAAGCCCTCACTGCAGTTGGATGTGAACCGTTGCAGGTCACAGGCCTACTGGGATGAATTTTGGTGGATTCTGATAAATTGTTTCCAAATGGGACCAAGTTTCCCTCCCAGAAAAACAATGTAACAAAGCTCAACCTCCCCTTTATACCTCACCTGCACACTCCCTTTCAGTTTAGCAGTCCTAGTGAGTGTGTAGTTGTGTCACATTTTAAAATTTACAGTACTTGAATGATAAACTACGTGGTGCACATTTTCACATGCTGATGGACATTTTAACCATTTTAATGTCCAATCTGATGAAGATCTATTCAAGTTGTGCTTATGTTCAAATCTGTCCCTTCTTCTTCACATCATCATTATCAGCAGCAGCAGCAGCAGCAGCAGCAGCAGCAGCAGCAGTAGCATTTAAATGCAGGAACTTTAAGGGTGTCCTGTGATAAGGTCCTGTGTTGGAGAGAAACTGGCTTGTCTTTAAAACTTCCTGGTCTTGTTTGATGCACATAAGTTCCTGCTTCAGTGAATAATTTATATCCTTTTCTTCCATGAAGCATTAGTTACCAAGATATGCCAAGCAAAGCCCGCAGACTGGGTAACCTGGACCAACAGAGATCTGCAGGCTCAGCGCTCAAGGCTGCAAGACTGGACCCAAGGTGGCAGCAGGCCCTGAGCTCTCTGTGACCTTGTAAGAAGGACCCTCCCTGGCCTAGGCCAGCTTCCTGCAGCCCCAAGGGCAGCACAGCTCTCCTCTGCCCCCACCTTGGACTTCTCCCTGCATTTCTTCACATCTGCTCCCCTCTGAATCTGTCTGTCCATATTTTCTCTAGTGAGGAGATACCAATCAGATGAGACCAGGGCCCACCCAGTGCCCTCCGTATACCTTCATTTCCTCAGCAAAGACCCTATCTCCAATCTAAGGTACAGTGGGTTAGGATAGTAACATCTCTTGCAGGGGGTAGGCAATTCGATCCATAATATCTAGTGCTTTTTGTATTCACTTTTTATTGTTGCTCACTCCCAAGATTTTGAAAAGTTTCTCCCATGTTTTGTTTTCAAAATCTTGCTTGTTTTAGTTTTTGCTTTCAGTCTCTCGTCTCCCTTGAATTAAGTTTTGTGAATATTGGAAGATAGTAGTCAAGATTATTTTTACAAAGCATATTTATTAATGAAGACTAAACTTTTCCATGTTGAATTGCAATAGCTGTTTTGTCATAAATCAAATGACAAATTGAGCCTTTTTGTCTATTGCACAACTACAACATTGTTTTGGACTCTGAGGTAGTAGACCAAGTTTTACAGCAGAAATCCTTTGGCCTTCTTGTTCTCTAATGTTGCCTTGACTATCCTATGTACATTTTATTTAAATATAAGATTTTATTTAATATTATATGTTAAATGTGTGGTTTTCTATATATTTTTAAAACCCCTGTTGATTCCTATTCAAAATAGAACTTGATAAATTTTTCTTGGTATTACATTGGAACTAAAGATTATTTGGGGGAAATTAAGACAATAATAACACTAAGTTATTCCAACCAGGAACCTAGCATCTCTCTCCATTTATTTGTTTCAGTACTGTTTTACAGTTTTCAAAGTAGAATACTTGTGTATCATTCAAACAATTATTCTTGATATTTGATGATTTCAATGATCTTTTGACCAGTATTTTTTGAACTTTAATTTTCCATTCATTTGTTGCTAGTACATAGAAATGCAATTGACTTTTGTATATTGACCTTATATCCAGTAACTTTACTAAATTCATTTATTGTCATTAATAACTTCTTGGTAGATTCTTCTGAAAATTATCTATGCCTAATCATGTTATCTTCACAAGACAGAAGTTTTGTTTTTCTTCTAAGTTTCCTTTTTTTTTCTTTGCTCTAATAATAATTTTTTTAGAATTTCACCTCCCCCATCCCTCTCCCTCTCGTTTCCTGCCTCATTGCACTGAACTGGAATCTTCAGTGCAATACTGAATAGAGGTAGTCATAATACACCTTCTTTGTATCATTCTTTACCTTAGGGAGAAAATTCAATTTTATCAGGAACTTAATGTTAGTAGTAGGGATGATTTAGTTGTTGTCGATGATTATTTGGCATGGTCCTTTATCATATTAAAATTTTTCTTCTTTTTTAATTTGCTGATATATTTTATCATGCATAGACATTCAATTTTGTACAATTCCTTTACTACATTTATTGATGTGATTATAAATTTTATTCAATTTGTATAGTAAATTACATGGTTTGACTATTGAGAGTTAATTTTGTTTTATGCTTTTTTACATTTATGGAGAAAAATCCTGCTTGGCTATGACATATTTTAATGTATTCCTGAAAGTGACTCCCTGATATTTATTTAGCATTTGTGTGTATTTGTTCACATGTGATAGCATCTTGTAATTTTCTTTTCATTTGCTGTCCTTCTCAGGTTAACAATGACCCCATCACACAGCTGTTTGCAAGATTTTCTTAAGATATGACTTATTTCTTTCTGAAATGTTTGATAGAATTCAAAATGAATCCATTTGGACTGGAATTCCCTTTGTGAAGAAGTTTCTCATCATTGACACACTTTCTTTCATAGACATAACAATATTAATATTTTATATTTCTTTTATGTTGCTTTCTCTAACTTGTGTTTTTAAAGTTCTTTGTTCATTGAATCTAACTTTTCAAGTTTAATCAATTAACTTTTTGGTTTTATTAAACACTTTTATGGAAGTATCATTGGCTACAGAATACACATTTAATGCACATGATCTGGTCAGCTTGGACATAGGCACATGACAAAAATGACCACAGAAATCGTCAACTTGCTATAGCCCCCAAAAGCTTATTCATCCCCCTCTGATTTTTGTTTTTGTTCTGTTTTTGAATAGGAACACAACATGATACCTACCCTCTTAACAAAATTGTTAAGCACACAGTGCAGTATTACTAACTGTAGGCTCCATGTTGTAAAGCAGACGTCTAGGATTTATTCTTCCTGCGTTACTGTACTCCACACCCATTGAACATCTCTGCATCTTCCCCACCTGGCCCCGGATGCCACCTGCTTCTCTCCACTTCCATGAGCCTGATTACTTGAGATACCTTATGCACGAGTGTGTGTATTGGGTATTTGTCCTTCTATGTTTGTCCTTCTGTGATGCTTATTTTACTTGGAATGAGAAAATACACTCACAAAGAATATATATGGGGTTGATAGTCAAAATAACAATAACAACAATAAGGAACTCATACAGTTGAACAGCCAAAGCACAAATAACCCAATTAAAAATTGGCAAAAAAAATAGATATTCCTCCAAAGAAGACTTACAAATAGCCAATGAGTATATGAAAACATGTTCAATATCCCTGAGCATCAGGGAAACACAATTCAAAACTATAATGAGCTGTCACCTCACCCCTGTTACGATGGCTATTTTACATAAACATACAAAACAAGTGGAAGAATCGGAGACTTTGTTCATGGTTGATGAGTATGTAAAATGGTGTAGTTTAAACTGAAAAAAAGTATGGAGCTTCCTCGGAAAAATGAAAAATGGAACTACCACAAGACTCAGCGAAGCTCCTAGTGGGTGCAGGCCCAGAGTAAGTGAAGTCATACGTCAAGGAGATAATGGCTCGCCCACATTCATTGCAGTGCTGCTCATAGTAGCCCAGGTCTGGACACAAGCTGATGTCCATCAATGCGTGAATGGATGGTGCCATGGACAGTTGCTCAGGGTGACAAAGGAGGAGAGCCTCCATGGTGACAGCACAGTGGACTTGCGGTCATTGTGCTAAAGGACATGAAGTTCCACATCCTTCTAGCATTCTTTTTTTTTTTTTTTTTTTTTTTAATTTTTTATTGTGGGTTGTTCAAAACATTACAAATTTCTTGACATATCATATTCCACACTTTGATTCAAGTGGGTTATGAACTCCCACCTTCACCCCATACACAGATTGCAGATTCACATCAGTTACACATCCATTGATTTACAAATTGCCATACTAGTGTCTGTTGTGCTCCGCTGCCTTTCCCATCATCCACCCTCCCCCCTCCCCACCTCTCCCCTCCCCTCCCCTCCTCTCTCTCTACCCCCTCCACTGTATAACCCTGAGGGTCTCCTTCCATTACCGTGCAATTTCCCTTCTCTCTCCCTTTCCCTCCCACCTCTCATCCCTGTTAAATGTTAATCTTCTTCTCCTGTTCTTCGTCCCTACTCTGTTCTTAGTTACTTTCCTTATATTAAAGAAGACATTTGGCATTTGTTTTTTAGGGATTGGCTAGCTTCACTTAGCATAATCTGCTCTAATGCCATCCATTTCCCTGTAAATTCTATGATTTTGTCATTTTTTAATGCAGAGTAATACTCCATTGTGTATAAATGCCACATTTTTTTTATCCATTCGTCTATTGAAGGGCATCTAGGTTGGTTCCACAGTCTTGCTATTGTGAATTGTGCTGCTATGAACATCGATGTAGCAGTGTCCCTGTAGCATGCTCTTTTTAGGTCTTTAGGGAATAGACCAAGAAGGGGAATAGCTGGGTCAAATGGTGGCTCCATTCCCAGCTTTCCAAGAAATCTCCATACTGCTTTCCAAATTGGCTGCACCAATCTGCAGTCCCACCAGCAATGTACAAGTGTACCCTTTTCCCCACATCCTCGCCAGCACTTGTTGTTGTTTGACTTCCTAATGGCTGCCAATCTTACTGGAGTGAGATGGTATCTTAGGGTGGTTTTGATTTGCATTTCTCTGACTGCTAGAGATGGTGAGCATTTTTTCATGTACTTGTTGATTGACTGTATGTCCTCCTCTGAGAAGTGTCTGTTCAGGTCCCTGGCCCATTTGTTGATTGGGTTGTTTGTTCTCTTATTGTCTAATTTTTTGAGTTCTTTGTATACTCTGGATATTAGGGCTCTATCTGAAGTGTGAGGAGTAAAGATTTGTTCCCAGGATGTAGGCTCCCTATTTACCTCTCTTATTGTTTCTTTTGCTGAGAAAAAACTTTTCAGTTTGAGTAAGTCCCATTTGTTGATTCTAGTTATTAACTTTTGTGCTATGGGTGTCCTATTGAGGAATTTGGAGCCCGACCCCACCGAATGTAGATCGTAGCCAACTTTTTCTTCTATCAGACGGCGCGTCTCTGATTTGATATCAAGCTCCTTGATCCATTTTGAATTCACTTTTGTGCATGGCGAGAGAAAGGGATTCAGTTTCATTTTGTTGCATATGGATTTCCAGTTTTCCCAGCACCATTTGTTGAAGATGCTATCCTTCCTCCATTGCATGCTTTTAGCCCCTTTATCAAATATAAGATAGTTGTAGTTTTGTGGATTGGTTTCTGTGTCCTCTATTCTGTACCATTGGTCCACCCGCCTGTTTTGGTACCAGTACCATGCTGTTTTTGTTACTATTGCTCTGTAGTATAGTTTGAAGTCTGGTATCGCTATACCGCCTGATTCACACTTCTTGCTTAGCATTGTTTTTGCTATTCTTGGTCTTTTATTTTTCCATATGAATTTCATGATTGCTTTCTCTATTTCTACAAGAAATGCCATTGGGATTTTGATTGGCATTGCATTAAACCTATAGAGAACTTTTGGTAATATCGCCATTTTGATGATGTTAGTTCTGCCTATCCATGAACAGGGTATATTTTTCCATCTTCTAAGATCTTCTTCTATTTCTCTCTTTAGGGTTCTGTAGTTTTCATTGTATAAGTCTTTCACCTCTTTTGTTAGGTTGATTCCCAAGTATTTTATTTTTTTTGAAGATCTTTTGAATGGAGTGGTTGTCCTCATTTCCATTTCAGAGGATTTGTCACTGATATACAGGAATGCCTTTGATTTATGCGTGTTGATTTTAAATCCTGCCACTTTGCTGAATTCATTTATTAGCTCTAATAGTTTCTTTGTAGAGCCTTTTGGGTCTGCTAGATATAGAATCATATCATCTGCAAATAGTGATAATTTAATTTCTTCTTTTCCTATTTTTATGCCTTTAATTTCTTTCGTCTGTCTAATTGCTCTGGCCAGTGTTTCGAGAACTATGTTGAACAGAAGTGGAGAGAGAGGGCATCCCTGTCTTGTTCCAGATTTTAGAGGGAATGCCTTCAGTTTTTCTCCATTCAGAATGATGCTAGCCTGAGGCTTAGCATAGATTGCTTTTACAATATTGAGGTATGTTCCTGTTATCCCTAGTTTTTCTAGAGTTTTGAACATAAAGGGATGCTGTACTTTGTCAAATGCTTTTTCCGCATCTATCGAGATGATCATATGGTTCTTATTTTTAAGTCTATTGATGTGGTGAATAACATTTATTGATTTCCGTATATTGAACCAGCCTTGCATCCCAGGGATGAATCCTACTTGATCATGGTGTACAATTTTTTTTATATGTTTTTGTATCCGATTCGCCAGAATTTTATTGAGGATTTTTGCATCTAGGTTCATTAGAGATATTGGTCTGTAGTTTTCTTTCTTTGAAGTGTCTTTGTCTGGTTTAGGTATCAGGGTGATGTTGGCCTCATAGAATGAATTTGGAAGTTCTCCCTCCTTTTCTATTTCCTGAAGTAGCTTGAAAAGTATTGGTATTAGTTCTTCTTTAAAGGTTTTGTAAAATTCTGCTGTATACCCATCCGGACCTGGGCTTTTCTTAGTTGGTAGTCTTTTTATGGTTTCTTCTATTTCCTCAATTGATATTAGTCTGTTTAGGTTTTCTATATCCTCCTGACTCAATCTGGGCAGATCATATGACTTAAGAAATTTATCTATGCCTTCACTATCTTCTAATTTATTGGAGTATAAGGATTCAAAATAGTTTTTGATTATCTTCTGTATTTCTGAAGTGTCTGTTGTGATATTGCCTTTTTCATCCTGTATGCTAATAATTTGAGTTCTCTCTCTTCTTCTCTTTGCTAGCATCGCTAAGGGTCTGTCGATTTTGTTTATGTTTTTTCAAAGAACCAACTTTTAGTTTTGTCAATTTTTTCAATTGTTTCTTTTGTTTCGATTTCATTAATTTCAGCTCTGATTTTAATTATTTCTTGCCTTCTACTTCTTTTGCTGTTGTTTTGCTCTTCTTTTTCAAGGATTTTGAGATGAAGTATGAGATCATTTATTTGTTGGTTTTTTCTTTTTTTAAGGAATGAACTCCAAGCAATGAATTTTCCTCTTAGAACTGCTTTCAATGTGTCCCATAGATTCCGATATGTTGTGTCTGTGTTTTCATTTATCTCTAAGAATTTTTTAATTTCCTCCTTGATGTCTTCTATAACCCATTGATCATTCAGTAACCTATTGTTCATTCTCCAAGTGATGTATGCTTTTTCCTTCCTTCTTTTATCGTTGATTTTCAGTTTCATTCCATTATGATCAGATAAGATGCATGGTATTATCTCTACTCCTTTATATTGTCTAAGAGTTGCCCTGTGACATAATATATGATCTATTTTTGAGAAGGATCCATGTGCTGCTGAGAAAAAAGTGTAACTGCTTGATGTTGGGTGGTATACTCTATATATGTCAATTAGGTCTAGGTTATTAATAGTGTTATTGAGTTCTATAGTTTCCCTATTCAACTTTTGTTTGGAAGATCTGTCCAGTGGCGAGAGAGGTGTGTTGAAGTCTCCCATGATTATGGTGTGGTGGTCTATTAGACTCTTGAACTTGAGAAGAGTTTGTTTGACGAACATAGCTGCACCATTGTTTGGGGCATAAATATTTATGATTGTTATGTCTTGTTGGTGTATGGTTCCCTTAAGCAGTATGTAGTGTCCCTCTTTATCTCTTTTGATTAACTTTGGCTTGAAATCTATTTTATTTGATATGAGTATGGACATGCCTGCTTGTTTCCGAAGTCCATATGAGTGATATGATTTTGCCGAACCTTTCACCTTCAGCCTATGTATGTCTTTTTCTATCAAATGCGTCTCCTGTAGGCAGCATATTGTTGGGTCTTGTTTTGTGATCCATTCTACTAGCCTGTGTCTCTTAATTGGTGAGTTTAAGCCATTAACATTTAGGGTTATTATTGAGATATGGGTTGTTCTTCCAGCCATATTTGTTTATTTCTGTTACTAAACATTGTTTGTTTTCCTCTTTGATTATTCCCCCCCCCTTTACTGTCCTACCTCCCACTATTGGTTTTCATTGTTATTTTCCATTTCCTCTTCCTGTAATACTTTGGCGAGGATGTTTTGAAGAGATGGTTTTCTAGCTGCGAATTCTTTAAACTTTTGTTTATCGTGGAAGGTTTTAATTTCATTCTCCATCCTGAAGCTTAATTTCGCTGGATACACAATTCTTGGTTGGAACCCATTTTCTTTCAGTGTTTGAAATATGTTATTCCAGGATCTTCTAGCTTTCAGAGTCTGTGTTGAAAGATCAGCTGTTATCCTGATTGGCTTGCCCCTAAATGTAATCTGCTTCCTTTTTCTTGTAGCTTTTAAAATTCTCTCCTTATTCTATATGTTGGGCATCTTCATTATAATGTGTCTAGGTGTGGATCTCTTATGATTTTGCACATTCGGCGTCCTGTAGGCTTCTAGGATTTGGGATTCTGTCTCATTCTTCAAGTCTGGGAAGTTTTCTTGTATTATTTCATTGAATAGACTGCTCATTCCTTTGGTTTGGAGCTCTGTACCTTCCTGTATCCCAATGACTCTTAAGTTTGGTCTCTTGATGTTATCCCATATTTCTTGGATGTTCTGCTCATGGTTTCTTAACAGTCTTGCTGAGCTGTCTATGTTCTTTTCCAGTTGAAATACTTTGTCTTCATTGTCTGATGTTCTATCTTCTAAGTGTTCTACTCTGTTGGTAGTATTCTCCATTGAGTTTTTAAGTTGGTTTATTGCTTCCTGCATTTCTAGGATTTCTGATTGCTTGTTTTTTATAACCTCTATCTCCCTGTATAGTTGATCCTTTGCTTCCTGGATTTGTTTGCGTAATTCGTTGTCGAAGTGATCTTTCATTGTCTGATTTTGCTGTTTAATGTCTTCCTTGATACTCCAGATCATCTGAAGCATGTATATCCTGAATTCTTTATCTGACATTCCATCTGCTGCAGCTGTTACCTCTTCTAAAGTTGCGTTGACCTGCATTGCTTGTGGTCCTTTCTTTCCTTGTCTTTTCATACTGCTTGCGTATCTTTCCTGCAGGTGCGGGCGGAGGCTCTGCTCTCTCCTTATTCCAATTGGGGTGTTGTGGCTACCACGCCTGCAGGTCACTGGGCCTGTTCTGGGAGCTGGTGGCGGCTCTGTTCTGCCCCTACTCCAATTGGGGTGACGAGTGTACCACGCCGGCAGGCCACCGGGCCTGATCCGCTGGTCGGTTGCAGGTTTGCCTACCCTGCAGGCGCGGGCGGCAGCTCTACTCTGCCCCTACTCCAAATGGGGTGACGTGTCTGTTGTACCAGCAGGCCACTGGGCCTGTCCCGCTGGTCGGTCGCAGATCTGCCCACCTTTCGGGCACGGGTGGAGGCTCTGCTCTGCCCCTACTCCAATTGGGGTGTCGTGACTACCCCGCCTGCAGGACGCTGGGTCTGTTCCTGGCAAGGGAGGCGACTCTGCTCTGTCACTACTCCAATTAGGGTGGTGTTTGTACCACGCCGGCAGGCTCCTGGGCCTGATCCGCCGGTCTGTTGTAGGTCTGCCTACCTTGAAGGCGCGGGCGGCGGATCTGCCCTGCCCCTCCTACCATGCCTGCGGACCCCTGGGCCTGATCTGCAGGTTGATCACTGGTCTGCTCACCCTGCGGGCACGGGTGGCGGTTCCGCTCCGCCCCCACTCCAATTGGGGTCACGTGACCACCACACCGGCAGGGCCTGATCCGGGCGTGGGAGAAGGATCTGCTCTGCCCCTACTCGAGTTGGGGTGACGTGTGTACCACACTGGCAGGCCACTCGGCCTGACCCGCCAGTCACAGGTCTGTTTACCTTGCAAGCGCGAAGGGCGGCTCTGCCCTGCCCCTCCTACCACGCCCATGTACTACTGGGTCGTGGGTCTGCCCACCTG
Source organism: Marmota monax (assembly GCF_021218885.2). Classification (NCBI taxonomy): domain Eukaryota; kingdom Metazoa; phylum Chordata; class Mammalia; order Rodentia; family Sciuridae; genus Marmota; species Marmota monax. The sequence continues at coordinate 5,432,296 of NW_026692843.1, read as the reverse complement.
GCGGGTGTGCGTGGCGGCTCCGCTCCGCCCCCTCTCCAATTGGGGTCACGCGGTCACCACGCTGGCGAGCCGCTGGGCCTGCTCCGGCGGCTGGCGGCGGCCCAGCTCCTTCCCTCTGGCTCGAGGACAAATTGAGGAGACTCGGGTGACTGAGCCTCACCCCCCTTACCAGGAGACCAACTGCTTATGTCACCGCTGGTATTGATGAAGATCTCTCCTCCACCGCTTTCTGCTGACATCAGATCTCTGCCATGTTGGTATCCTATGCGAATGGCAGCATTTCGTTCCCCTTGCCAGGCAACCCAAGCAATGGGTGAGTCCTGACCTGCCCTCAGCAGGACCCGGACCGAGACACAGTTTCCGCGGGCTCCTAGCCCCGGTCCAGGGAAGTTCCGGGAGCCAGAACTCGGCCGCTCCGTGCTCGGTGTAAGCTCCTATAAGTGTAAGCTCCAAGAAGCAGCCCCCGCGGGCTCAGTTCCGGGAGCCGGAATTCAGCTTCTTGGTGCTTGGTGTTTGCTCTGATAGTAGCAGGGTCCAAGAAGCAGCCTCCACAGGCTCCGCAGCCCTGAGCCAGGGCGGTTCCGGGACGGTTCCGGGAGCTGGAACTCGGCCGCCCCGCGCTCCGTGTTCACTCCGATAAGATCAGATTTTAAGAAGCCCCCAGGCGCTGAACCCTAGCAATCTGTCTGCGAGCCACAGGCGAATTGCAGCCTGAAATTACCTGTTCTATGGCTGAATGAGCTGCGGTCAGTCAAAAACAGGTATGGTGACGTCAGTTTACCAACATGATGGCTGCTGGCCTCCTCTGTGGTCTGACCGGTGTGGAGAACCGAGATGGACCGCTTCCTTCCCCCGTCTCGAACCCAGAATTCAGCCCTGAGTGCGGTGCTTGCGCGTCTGGCAGAAACTGCAGCGCTGTAACCCTGCGTCTCTATCCCAGCGCGCGTTGCAGACTCCAGCCGCGGGGCGATTTGCTGAATAAGCAGTGTTACCCTCCGTGCGACAAACCTCTCGCGTTTGAGTCCCCGTAGCCGATCCTCGTGCGATGGAAATCCTTCCTCCAGGTTCCGGCGCACCCCACTATTGCTGGAAATTCCTAACAAGATATCCTTTAGCCGTCCTGACTTGTCATACTCCCACACAGTGAAGCAGCACACGGGGGTAATGCACTCCCCTCGCCGCCATCTTCTCCCTCAAGAGTCCTTCTAGCATTCTTTAGATTCCTGTAGTGTCTGTTCTTTTTGATTTCTGATATTGATGACTTGTATTTTTTCTTATTGAATTTATGCATCTTCCTTGGGATTTATCAGTTGATTCCTCTTTATAAAAAACCAACTTTTTAGCTTTGTCCATTTCCCTATTATGTGTTTGTTTTACATTTTAGTGACTTCTGCTTTTATCATTATTGTTAGGTCATTCTATTTTCTTTGGTTTAATTTATTACTTTTTCTGACTTCTTGAATAGGAAGCTTTAGAAGACTAGCTCTGGATGCACACATGTAACATATACATACATATGGGCATACATATATGTATAAAGTATGCAGACACATTTTCTGGTTTGCATTTTAATTTCTTCTTAGATTCATAGATCATTATGACTACATATAAAAGTTTGTAGACACTGGAAGATTTCCACTGTTTTTCCCTTTTATTGAACTTGAATATAACTGCCGAAGGGGTCAGAGAATATTCACCAAAAGACTCTGGACTTTTGGGATTTGTTGAAACTGGCTCTACAGCCCATACTCTGCTTTACTTGATGGGTGGGCACTAAGCACTGTATTCCACCACGTGGGGTACAGCCTTCTCAGGGTTGGTCAGCCGAAGTGCCTGTGATTTCCAAATTTCCTGCGTCCTTGCTGATTTTGTGTGTGATGCCCTTTCAGTCAAGGGAAGGGTGTTGAAATGATCTAAGGATCATGAGGGTCTGTTCTGTCCCTTCTCTTGGTTCTGACGACTTGGGGTCATATATTTTGAAGCTATTCACTAGGTGAACTTGCACTTGGGATTTCCCAGCCTGGCTTCGCCTTCCCCAGGCATCCCTTTCTCACCTGCAGGGTCAGCCCAGGACGCCGCTGTTTCCGGCCCCCTTCTGATCCTGGCACTTCCCGCACAACATGCCTCCTATAAGCCACAGGGCGCTTGAGGGGCGATTCTGCCTCTGTCCCTGAGAACCCCCTCAGACAAAGGCAGAGTGGGGCACCAGGCCCTGAATACTGGACGGGGACCTGGCAGCAGGGAGGCTCCTCACTGGAGAGCCACAGATCTGAACCACGCCAGGCCAGGAAGGCACAGAAAGGAGGAGCCTGGTGCTCCGGCCCATGAGGTACCCATTTCCTAGAGGGTGGTCCAAGCCCAGAAAGTGCTGTGGGACCCTGGCTGACAGCCTCTTGCACTGCGGGCTGTCATCTCCCCTTGCCGGCTCACCCAGGCTCATCCTCGCTGCAGGCACGTGGAGGGCTTCGGCAGCTTGACACCTCGGGTTGATGTGGACACCCCCACCCCGGCCTTGTGGGCAGCTAAGCGACTGCAGATCTCCCCTTCCCATCCTGCCCCTATCCCAGGGGCAGGGAGTCCTGCCCTGAGCATCTCCCTGGACAGAGTGGGCAGGGAGAGCTGAGTCTGGCACTCCTGATGCTGGCTCCCCTCCTAGGACTACGTGGCATGGAAGGCCAGAGTCCTCTCCCCCTGTTCTTCTCTCAACAGGAGCTCCCAGACCCTTTCCTGTCTCAGAAGGAGAAAGCTCCTCACGCCACCCTCCAGCAATCCACCTGCCCAGGTCCCAGTCCAGTCTTCTCTGGAAAGTCAGGGAGCTGGCGTTCGGTGGAGAAGCAGAAAGCCATCCTAAGTCCATGGGTCCATGTGTAAATTCTAAATTGAACGGACCCTCTGGTGACTTAAAAACAGCTCATATAAATTACTTGAGAACAGGGATTTGTATTCCCTATGATTTCATTATCTAAAACACTGCCCTGGCCATTACTGGCTGCATCAGAGCCTGTTCTGCAGACTGCCTCCCTGTGGAAGCCCCCACTCCTGAGAGGAGCGGGATGCTGTCTGTCACCTCTTGCCTGTTCTCTATCCCCAGGTGTCCTGGGCCTTCTGTGTCCTAGATAGGGTGGCATCTTACAGCAGTGTAAAGCCATGTCCCATGCCACATGTTTGGCACATGCCAGGCTGCAGCAGTGCTCACAGACCAACCCTTCAGAGAAATGTGGACCAGTCACCGAGGCACCCACAGTTCTGATGCATGTTACAGGACAGAAGTGGCCGCCCACTCAGAGAGTGAGGTTAACTGGGACTTCCTAGCACGTGTATTCCTATGACTTTGGGACAGCTATGAGTCAAGATCACTTGGCCCCTTGAGTAACAGTTATCATTAACTTCTGCAGATTCATTCCCTGAGACCTGTGGGTAGATTCAATGTGCCCTCTTAATTGCCCATCAAGGGACATCAAATCTGTGACCTGGAAAGGTCCCAGGCAACACCTGGTGTGATTGGTCTGTGCTCCCCAAAATCCATATGTTGAAATCCTAACCCCTAATGTGATGGTTGGACACTTGGGAGGTGATGGCCCCAAGGCAGAGCCCTCCTGAATGGGATCAGTGCCTTGGTAAGAGGCTAAGTGGCTCCTTCACACCCCCTACCACGGAAGACACAGTGAGAAGCACAGCTGCTAACAAGAGGGTGAGCTCTCGCCAGAGGTCTGCTGCACTTTGACCCAGGCCTCCAGTCTCCAGAGCTGAGGGTGGTACAGGTCCGTTGTGTGGAAGGTGTTTTGTTAGAGCAGCTGCAGGGACCTGGGATACCAAGGTGCACACTCTCTCTGAGATCCTGCTTAGACCTGGACATTTAAATTTAAATTAGTGAAGATTAAGTAAGACTGTTTTTAAAAAATCAGTTTGTTGTTGCACTAGCCACATGTCAAGTGTCTGATAGCCACACCTGGAGAGACTTTTTGGGTAGTGGGTGCTGGGCACAGGGGACATTTGATCAAGGAGAAAGCTCTCTTCACAGCACTGCAAAGACAGAGGACCTCTGTCCCTCCTGCGCCCAGCAGGACAGTTGTGCAGTTTTCCCAGCTCACAGTGAGACAGACGTCCAGCTGTGTCTGGAGCCAGCTGCTGTGTCTTCCCCAAGATGACAGAGGATTGTCCATCAGTGAAGGCCAGAGGAGCGGGTCTGGTGCACCTGCAGAGGGGCTGTGAGGAGAAGGCGATGTCACCTGCAGCCAGGTCAGATGGGGACCTTTTACAGGTGGTGCCCAACTTCCTTGTACTCTGGAAGAGCCACGGGAAATGTAGCTGGTGGCCCTAGGTGCTGAAAGGGGTGGCTACACCCTTGGGGCAGGGCACAGGGGCACTGCAAAGGCTTGGCCACCAGGCGCCTGGCTTCTCTCTGTCAGCTCTGACATCTGCATGTGCAGGGCAGTTCCCCTGGGCTGCACCCATCCTCCCACACTGGGGACCATCCTCCAGCTCCCCAGGCCAATGGAGTGGCCCACTGTATCCCTGACCTTAGCAGGTGGCCAGGAGCACTCATCACTCACTTCTGACCTTTTGCTGTTCTGCACACAAGACCCGGCTGCATGATGATATCTGAGAATCAGAGATGAGAGCACTGGGTATCATCCAACTCATGTCGACTTGACCTCTGGGTCTTGGAACCCATAGTAATCTTAATTGCACTGTTAAAATACAGCAAATATCTTTATATGAATTAAGTGATGATAGGAATTTGCAGAGGTTTTTCTTCATGAATTAATCTTAAAATAAGCTGATTATACAAATCTTTAACCAAGCAATGACTAATCCAAAATACAAACATCACTTTGATAAGATACATTCAAACAAACATTGTGTGTGTGTGTGTGTGTGTGTGTGTGTGACAAATATTAGCAGAAACCAAGCAATAATCTGGAGATGGCATTTGGTGAGTGACAACAAGGAAGTCAAAAGGGGGTGGCCAGGTGTGCTGGTGTGTCCGACCGCATTGTGGAACTGGGTCACATCAGTGGCTGTGGAGAAAGTGAAGCAGGGTGAGCATCTCAGAGGGAAAGTCATGAGGACCCTCTCTGAAATTCACGTGTTGGAGAGGAGCGGAAAAAAGAACTTGTTACATCTATCCCGAGGAAGCTGTTTTCATGGGAGAGAAACTTCCTTACTGAATAACACCCTCACTTCACTAGCTGACAGACATGCTCCCCTGAACACTGGTAAAGCTCAGCTTCACAAGGTCCTTCCGGAACTGGCCTTCCTTCTCTGCTTTGGCCAACAGGAAGCTCACAGTGACAGCTCAGTGCATTTTCAATGATGACTCAGAACTACATGGTGTGCATTTCTTTTATAAGTCCATCTCTGCTACCTGGCTGTTATGCTTGTGATATGTTTATATATATATATATATATAAAATAAAAACACAACAATAAAGCCAATCAAAGCCAAGGCCTTTGCCCCTGCAGTGTGCTGCCACCTCAGTCCCATTTCTTGCCCTTGAACCACCTCCACCCTGAATTCTACATCAATCACTCCTTTGTTTTTTTGTTTGTTTGTTTTTATTTTTTTATTTTGAGACAGGGTCTTGCTAAATTGCTTAGGGCCTTGCTCAATTGCTGATGCTGGCCTCTAAATTTGTGATCCTCCTGCCTCCTCTCTTATCTCCTCATCTCCCAGCCTCCCATCTGCTCACAGAGCTGGGGAGGGAAGGAGAGAGAAAGAAAAAGGGAGTAGAGGGGGAAAGGAGAAGGGGGACAGAAGGGAAAGACATTGGATTAGACCTCAGAGACACTTGGGACACTTCAGGACACTTTGTTTTCTTGATGTTGCTGTTTAGTCATCATGAGAGCAAGTGTGCACACACCCACACACACAGGCACACACACACACACACACACACACCTCTATACAATATCTTATTTAGTTCTACATGTTTCTGGGTCTTATGAAAACGGCATCATATTCTAAGAATTGTTCTAGGATTTCTAAACCTTTGTTTCTGGCATTCATTCATACTACTGCCTGCTGTTACGTTTCTGTTGTTCTGTATTTACTCATTTTAAGACTCATATTTGTCTCTTATTGATGAATTTAGGGGTGGTTTCTGGTCTTGCTGTTATGAACAGTGCTTCTGTGAAGAGTCAAGTCTCCTGCTCACATATGCACAAAGGTCTGCTCCTAACTAAAGTGAAATGTTCATATTTATAAGATGATACTGTTGTTTTCCAAAATGACTGTTCAAAATTATGCTTGGCCCAGCAATTAAGAAAAGTCTGTGTTGATTCAGTGCCTTACTTATTTGGTATCACAAAATCCAAATTTCTGTGCAGCTTGTAAATGAAGAATAATATCTCACTGCGTGTTTTCCATCGGCACCTCTCTGATCCAATGAGGGTTCAGATGTTGCTCTTTGTGTACCATTTTAGGAAAATGCTCTTCGTGGCCTTTGCATACTTTCTTGTCAGTTATAAAGGAATCCTTTTATGTTCTAGATGTGAATCCTCTTTTAGTTATATGCAGTAGAAATGTCTTTTCTTAGGTATGGCATTAACCAGTGGTCTTCCTCTGTATTTTGGTGAACAAAAATTCCTGATAAAAATATGGTCATATGTATGAATCTTATTCATGATGTGTGCACTTTTTTGTGTTTTTAATCCTTTTCAACCCTTAGGTCATAAAAATGAAAGTGAACTAAGACAATTTTCAGAAGACAGGGACTATCATGGAGTCCCTAAGGCACCTGGAATTGATTTCTGTGAGGGTCCTGAGGTAGGAATCACATTTCTTTGTTTTCCATCAAACAACAATTGCCCCATGGTTGTTTTACTAAATAGTCCTTCTTTCCATCCCTGAGCCTCAATGCCCAGCCACAGCGGGTCTAGTGACACTTGTGACTGGGCATCAGCTTCTGGTGATTTTATTCCATAGGCTATTTTTCTAGGCCCCAGATCAGTACAAAAATAGCTTACTTTCTGCTACAATAGAAATCTGATAGGCCAAGTTCCACCCCCACCCACCTTGTTATTAGGATTCTTATGGCTTTGCATGATAATATACACATATACATATAATATATACATACGTGTATATACATATATGGTAGTAAATATCTTTACATAAATTAAGTGATGTTAGAAACTTGCAGGGACTTTTTAAATCATGAATTCATCTTAAAAATAAGTTGACTCTATAAATCTTCATTCAAAACACAAACATTGTTTTCTTAAGATAAATTCAAACAAACATTGTGGCAAATATTAGCAGAAACCAAGTGCTAATTACAATAATTTATATGTGGTGTGTGTGAGTTTATCAGGTTCTATTAAATCAATTCCATTGATGCTAAAGATCAATTTACAAATATTTTCTATTTATCCTACTGAGCATTTCTATACAAATGCTTGCTCTAATTATCCCTTTTTTAGATTTTTTTCATTTTTTGTGTTAAGATTTATAATTATTTCTATAAAAGATACACATGATATTTTGTGTAACATTTTGCTACTTAGAATTTTATTTTAATAATTATATTTTCAGATTAATTCTGTTAAAAAGAAATATTTAAACATGTTCCTTTATAGATAATCCTATCATCTGTAACTAATAACAATATCATTTCTTTCTTTTCAATACTTCATCTTTTATTATTTTTTCTTGTCTTGGTGCAGTGGCTAGTATCTACCAAAAAAAATGTGGATTACTTGCTGAACCACCATATCTTTCTCTTTTCCTAATATTAATGATAATGATTTTAAGCCTTCATAATTAAGCACAATGTTTACTATAAACATTTTATGTCTCTTATCAGGCTAAGATAAAATGCTTCATTATTTCCCTAGTTTTCAGAGGGATTTATAACAAGTTGACTTTTATTAAAACATTATTATGAGATTTACCTTAATTAATCATCTAAACATTTGAGATAATATAAACTAAAATCCTCTTATTAAATTAGACTTGCATTTCTAATATAAATCTATTATTTAAGATATATTATATTTAATTATATTGCTAGATTCTATTTTCTAATGGTTTTGGTTTTTTTTCTGTTTTAATTGAAGAGATGGGATGTGCATTTTTCTTTCTCATACAATGCTTGGCTGTTTTTACTACCAAGATACTATTAGCCTCCTAAAATGAGTTGAGGAGTTTAATAATAAGATTATTTTCTTATCCTTGAAGTAGACATAGATCCTGTTTAAGAATCCTCTGAAGGACAGATTGAGATTCTCTGTTTCCTTGCCTTTAGTAAAACTCAACTACAAAGAGGTCTGAAATTTTCCACTTAGGAAGATTTCAATTTTCTTTTCTTTTTTTAATAGTTTCTCTTGGCGCTCTCTCTCTCTCTCTCTCTCTCTCTCGCTTTAGCACACCTTTTTTTTGGTTTTCGCTCTAGAGGTCATATTTGTCCTTCTGATAGATGCCACTGGAAATTGTCCTACCACTTGTTGAACAGCGCGGCCTTATGCCAGCTTAGCCGTTTGAGTGTCTGCTGTTTTCCTGTCTCACGATCACTAGAACACGCGCCTCAGGCCCTCAATGCATTGCTGCTGCTTCCCGCCGCTGACATGAAATTGCAGTAACCATACGCATGTAACTTTTCTGATGCTGTTCTTTCTACTTCTGATAAATTCTTTCCCAAAACGAGTTAATGATTTTGTTTTAATATCTTTTTAAATTTATCATTTTAATTTAATTTTCCACAAAACATCTTTATCTTGGCACTAGTTTTTGAACAGCCTTTTGTCAAATCTCAAATTCTAGGTTATTGATTTTTTTCCGCGTTTCCGTGATGCTGTTCTGTTAGCAACTGCCTCCGCAGTTTCTGTTGAATGTCAGCTTCTGTGCTGTGTTGGAGGTAATAGGTCCCTTCCTCCCTTTTGGTTGTTTGGTCTTTGTCTTTGATTTTCAGCAGTTGAGGTCTGGTGAGCCAAAGGTCAGGTCCTTGTGGTCTTGGGGATCCTAATAGAGAGCGTGGCTTCACTGAAGTTGTGACGGCTTGGACTTGACTTGGAACAAGTTCCTGGCTGGTGCAGGAGGATGAGCCCAGGGCAAAATTAGGCACAGTGGGAACACTGGGGACCAGGACTGAGGACAGGGCAGGGTCTTTCCCAGAACTGGGAGTTACTTTGAAAGTAGATTTTAAAAAATTAAAAAAGTCTTACTAGTGTTCATGTGTGTTAAGAAGAAAGAAGCATCAAGGCCATGTGCAGGGTTTGGGATGCTGTGTAGTGAGAAAGGGAAAATCCGAGGTGGGGAAGCAGAGTGGGAAATCTCTGCAGACGCTCCCTGACTTACGTTGGGGTCTCATGCTGATAAATCCACCAGGAGAAAGTGTTTCCGACGTCGGACCTACTGAGCCTCACTGCTCTTCTGCGTGCTGAGCCAGCGGGTCTCAGATGTCCCCTGGTGATTGTGGACCGACTGGGGGCTGTGGCTGCTGCCACTGCCCAGCACAGAAGAGGCTCCCTCTGCATATCACTAGCACCAGAAAACATCTATTCCAAATCTGAAGTCTGGTGTTCACTGAATGTGGGCTGTTCTCACACTCTCGGAGAGTCAAAAAATCCCTGGTTGGCCCTTCCTAAGCCAAGGGGCCACCAGCAGTCCTGTCCTAACACAAACTTTGAAATGCCTGGTATATGGAGATGATGATGCCTGATGAGAGAGGCTAGGTCTAGGCCACAGATGGAGAGATGGTAAATGAACTGAGAAGAACTTCAGCATCTAGATGATGCTTAAATCCATCCGATAAGATAAGTCAATCAGAGAAAAGGAGACATGGGGAAGGACAAGGACAGAACCCTCCACGTAGAAGTTTGGTAGAGAAGAAAGAGGCAGAGAGACATGAAAACAGCAAATAAAGGAGAAACAGTCAGCAGGGTCAAGAAAACCAGAAGGAAACATCTCAAGGAACAGCACGACCACCTGTTGGCTGCTACCAATAGGTCAGAGCAGAAGAGAGCCTTGTGCCTGGTTCAGGCATGTTGACCATAAAGTGGCCACGTCCATGAGCAGTGGAGGAAGCCCATGAGCCATCAAGGAGAGAGCTGGGGTCGACCGTGGAGAAGGTCCACCACCAGCAGAAGACAAGAACCCTTGAAATCAAGGACTTCTTGACCCCTCTTGTTCTCCTTGGTGTCAGCAAGGGGCCTGGTGTCATAAGTGTGTACCTGCCTAAATGTCCTGGGATGCCCTCTTCCCCCGCTCAGCCCTGCCCTGGGTGATGGACCTGGAGGAGACTGTGAGTGCCCTGAAGGGGAGAGAGCACGTGGGCCAGCTCCTTGCTTCCCCATCACCAGGACGCCTCTTGTGTAGTCAGGCCGAACTCAACTCTCCAAGTCACAGAGCCACTGCAGATTAGGAGGCAGAATCCTAAAATAACAATTGCAAGATTCCGTGAAGTTGCGTTTTCCTAAGTTTCTGAAATTAAAAATAAATACAGAGTAATTACAAAATTTATCTGTGATTAGAAAATCCTTACGTGCATGTGGTTAAAGAAGAAGAATCATGTATAACTCAGTGTTGGAGCACTTGCCTAGGCCATGGGTTCAATCCCCAGTACTGCAAAAAGTGAATAGATAAGTAAGTAAATAGAAGCCACAAAGCACAGAGAAATGCGATCGAAAGCATCATCGGTTTTCTCACTGTCCACTGTGCCTCGTGTTCCCGAGGCAAGACTGTCCACAATTTGTTTTGTACCTATCACCTCATCCTTCTGATCTTACAAAAATAAGAACATGAGACACCCTGCTTGTCATCTTGCTTCACTGAAACACTTACTAAGTCATCTGCCTTGTCCTTTAGGGGGGTCACTCATCTTCTATTCTATGTACATATTTTATTTAAACAGTCTCTTGTCAATTCAGGTGCTATTTTTATTTGGATTTTTTCCCTTGTACCAAACTTTCCTACAGTGAACATCTTCTTAAATTTCTCTTGGTAAATATACCTGTGGGGGTAGATGCTTTGCAATGAATGTGCATTTTTAAAAGTGAGGGATATTCCCGAATCACCTAATTCCCTGACCTGCTGGTACTCCCACCCAGCGGCCTGGGAGACGGCCCAACACCGACACTGACTTACCTCCCTGACCCATCCTTCATCACGTGACTTCGGTCATACTAGAGGGAAGGACCAAAGTTTCTAACTTGGAGCTTGGCTATGGCCTTGCTTGGGCACTTTGGGGCCAGCCTTAGTCAGCCTTGGGATCACTGTCCTATCCAGTGCTGTGGCCCCTGGCCAGTCTGCTGAAGGTCAGGGAGTCCCCCAGGTCATCCTCTGTCAGCTGCCACCTTGGTCCCAAGGTCCTGGGACTCTTGCTTTCTCTTCTCTTCCTCATTTGTCCCACTTGAACAGACCCCCTCCTAGCCACCTTGTCTCTGCCCCTCACTGTGGTGTCAGGCAGTCTCCTGGCCTCCGATGGTGAGAGGGCCTGGAGGCCATAGGCTGTGGTCTGCTAAATGGGACGCAGTTTCCAGCTCCAGGCCCCCACCTTCCTCCACCTCCCCTTCCCTCGCTCCTCACCTGGTAGGAGCAGAGCCTCAGGACCAGCGCCTCCCCACACCCTGGTGCTACTGTCCTTCCACCTGTCTACGGTCTCTCTGGGCCCCACGGCTGGACTTAGAGCCAGAGTCTGGGTGTCCATCACCAAGGGCCAGGCCAAGGGGAACAGGGGAGCACCCCACCACATTTATGTCAGTGATGACACCAGGCCCCTCGCTGACCACACCTCAGTCCCAACCTGGCCTGTGGGCAGGACACATTCTAAGTACACTTCATTCCTCCCATGTTCCCCTGGAATCCTCTGATACCCACAGATATTTGCACAGCTCAGATGCAATGAGGTCAGCCCCTGATGGGGGCGAGAAAAGTACTGTCCACGCAAAAAGAGTTTGCCCTCAACGCCAGTCCGAGTAAAAGCAGATTCATTAGGAAAGGGAGAAAAACCAGGAATTATTTTCTGTATTTTGTGACTCAAAAAGCATAATAAGAAAACTCCCCCTACAGGCACTTTGGGGTTACTGCAAAGTAAACAGGCAAATGTCATGCAAAATATTTGCTCATCTATCAAGCCCATCCCAAGCTCTTTTATTTGGCTTCTTAAAAACAAAACTGCTCCACCCTGGCATCCAGCGCCTCTTTTGCCCTGGAGAGATGAATAACGCAGAAAGAACTCTCTTCCCATTCCCTCAAGCCACGGCTGCCTCAAGTTCAACAGCCCACTAAAGGGGCTTTTTTTTTTGCAAAGAGCTGAAAATTATCCAGACATTTTTATTCCTATTCTCATAAATTCACTGGGCAAAATAACAAGTTTCAATAGGGGAATGCTCCATCCCCATCCGCACTTGAAGCCAAGGAATGAGAGATCGTGAAATGCCACATAAAATCAGTTGTCGCCAAGCCCTTGTTGACCTTGGAGGGGGAACACACATCATCAATAAAAAAGTGAAAGAGCCCTTGACTGGGGGAAGCCCAGATCTGAATTTCCTACTTGCCTTGTCTCAAAAGCTACTCGGCTCTTGTCTTCGTCTTTAAATCCTCCCACCCTCCTGTGTTTGGGACCTGTAAGCAACACTCCTTCAGACACTTGGTTCCCAACCTGAAGGAAAGATGTCCAGAAAATCACTCCTATTAGGTAAAAGGGTGTTTCATGAGGACCCCACCCAGCAGCTGGGTGAGAAATGGACCCTGGCCAGGCTGTCCTGCCCATGCAGTGCTGCCCAGCCATGGCCCTGTGTGGACAGGAATTCTACACCATGGCCATCTGGGAGCTGGGGTAGGGTTTGGAGGTACCCCCAGGTCACAGAAGGGTGTGCTCCCCAGGGCATGCTCCTCACTTACAGTTCCATATATTATGAGTCTGAAAGTTGAAAAGGCTCTGGGCTGAGAGACCATGTTCTCAAACCACTAATTATTTCCTGCTGTCCTGAGGTGTTAAGTGTATAAACACATGGATTCGGCTCAAAAAATTAGGGCTCCGTGCTTCTTCCAGACGAGCCAGTGTGAAGGCCCATTCCATAAACCTTGGTCCCACACAAGTTCTGACCACATGCTAATAACAGGGACCCGCTGCTTCCGCCACGAGGCTGCTGTCCCTGGAGTTCTGAGCACAGGCAGGTACGTGCAGCCGTGCCTTCTCCTTGAACAGTGCAGATGGGTCAGGGCACCTGTCCTTCCACAATGCCTGCCACCCAGCCGTACCAGGACAGTGGGACAGGTGGCGGACAAGTCAAAGAAAGTGCCTAGAGACAGCATGGGGGAGACCAGTAGTTTATGGGGATACTTTGAAGAGATCAGTGACTGCTTCCAGAAGAGCTCAGGGGAGACCGACTGATGCACTCCCGTCCCTCAGAGGGCTTCATGAAGCAGCACCACCACTCCCTATGGCAACTGCCCAGGGACAGCTGGCCAGACAAGTGACATGTATACTTTCCACAGTGCCCTCAGTTCTGTACCCGTCCCCACTCAGAGGGGGGTTTATGTGCTAGGCTGCAGAAGCAGTGACGTTATCGGTGGCAACTTGCTTATCTGCTTGTCTGACCAGACTCCATGCAGAAAAGCAGCTTTCTACAGAGAGCACGAACCTGCCTTATTCCCAGTGCACATGAGAAAGCCGGTGTCCATCCATGTGACATGTGTCTGCACTTTCTGGCCCAGAATTGCTCACATTGGTCCCTTAACTCAGCTGGGTTTTGGGGAACAGAAAGGAGGCATTCAGGACGTGGTGTTTGACAGTCCCCATGTTCACTAGGGATGACACGTCTGTGAATCCATGACCCTTGAGAACACACAGCATCATCTATAGACAAGTCTTTTGATAGGAAACAGTAATGTGAAGACAGACCCAAAGAATGGGAGAAAATCTTTGCCACCTGCACCTCAGATAGAGCATTAATCTCCAGGATATATAAAGAACTCAAAAAAACTTAACACCAAAAAGCAAATATCCCAATCAATAAATGGGCAAAGGAACTGAACAGACACTTCACAGAAGAAATACCGTTGGCCAACAAATATATGAAAAAATGTTCAACATCTCTAACAATTAGAGAAATGCAAATTAAAACCACACTGAGATTCTATCTCACTCCAGTCAAAATGACAATTATCAAAAATACAAACAATAATAAGTGCTGGCGAGGATGTGGGGAAAAAGGTACACTCATACATTCCTGGTGGGTCTGAAAATTGGTGCAACCACTCTGGAGAGCACTATGGAGATTCCTCAGAAAACTTGGAATGGAACCACCATTTGAGCCAATTGTCCCACTCCTCAGTGTATACCCAAAGGACTTAAAATCAGCATGCTATAGTATAAGGCCACATCAATGCTCATAGCAGCTCAATTCACAATAGCTAAGCTATGGAACCCTTCAGTAGATGAATGGATAAAGAAAATGTGGTACATATGCACAATGGAATATTATCCAACCATAAAGAGAGTAAAATTATGGCATTTTCTGGTAAATGGATGGAACTGGAGATTACCATGCTAAGTGAAATAAGCCAATCCCAAAAAACCAAAGACCAAATATTCTCTCTGATATGCTAATGCTGACTCACAGTAGGCATGGGGGGAGGAGTGGAGGTCCACCTGAGTGGACAGGAGGCAATGGGAAAAAGGTGGGGGAGGTGGGAATGGGAAAGACAGTAACATGAGTAGGACAGAACTTTCTTGTGTTCATACAGGAATACATGGCCAGTGTAACTCCACATCAAGTACAACCATCAGAATGGAAAGTTATATTCCATGTATGTATGATAGGTCAAAATACATTCTACTCTCATGTATAACTCAAAAATAATAAAGGAAGAAAAATTAAAATGTAGAAAATAGACTCTATCTGAGTACAAATTTTGGACAATAAAAGCACAGGCCTCGCAGATCTCATATGGACACAAGGTGTGTATTTTGTCCATTAGGGTGATGGCATCTTCCTCCAGAGGAGGCTTTATGAATTCTGAAGCTCAGAAGCAATGCACCCCAAATTGCATTGATGCTTACGTTGCCCAGTTTTAAGGGTCAACACTTCATGATTCATTTAAGGATAGGCCCAGAATGGGCCCCAGCTTCTCTGTGAATGCAGCATTCTCCATCAACCCAGTCTTATTCCAAACCCAGATGACAGTGGGCACAGCAGGACAGATCTGGGCTGATTGGAAATCAGCTGTTGACCCTCTGTCCATGTGTCAGCCTGGGGTCCTGGGCTGAGTGGGTTGTGGATGCTGACACCTGAGCCAGCATTGCCAGAGGAGGTGGCAGTGTCTGCAGAGACTTCCGGTGGGAGTCCTGTAGAGCAGTCAGGGAGGCCTGCTGGCAAGCTCTGGCCATTCATGGCTGGATGGGTCAGGAACCAGGAGTCAGGTCCC
Source organism: Marmota monax (assembly GCF_021218885.2). Classification (NCBI taxonomy): domain Eukaryota; kingdom Metazoa; phylum Chordata; class Mammalia; order Rodentia; family Sciuridae; genus Marmota; species Marmota monax. The sequence continues at coordinate 5,416,923 of NW_026692843.1, read as the reverse complement.
AGCAGCCAGGTCCCAGGAGACAAGCTGTCTGGTCCAAGGTGTAAGCCCCAGGGCCAGAGTGGACAGCAGGACCTGCAAGGAAGGGAGCAGAAAGCCTGCCTCACCCCTGCCATGGAGCTGCAGGGAGGCGGGACCCTCCTCTGTATCTCCTGTGTCAGGAAGGCACAGCCTCACCCACTCTGACTCTCTGCACTCTCAGGGGGAGGAGGCCATCCTGCCGCTCTCAGGTTCAGACTGGACAGGAAGGGTAGAGTGATTCATTGGGAAAGACCAGGACAGGAGTACCGTTTCCTACTTCTCTGTAATTGCAACTGAAAAGCCAAGATAGATCCAGAAGATTATGAAACTGCTCAATGTTACTAGTCAGTGATACAATGCAAACCAAAGCCACAAGTGCTACCATCTCACATCCACAAGAGGATTACCATCCAACAACTGAAGGAAAAAAAGAAGATATAAAGGGGAGGAGGAAGTTGGCAAGAGTGTGAGAAGACGGAGCCGGAGCGTTGCTGGTACAGCCACCATGGAACAAGGCCCGCAGTTCCTCAACAAGCCAAGCACAGAGTCAGCAGCAGTTCCATCTCTAGGTGCATAAAAACTAAAAGCAACGATTCAAAAATGACTCGCCCACCAATGTTCATCACTGACTGGTTCATGATACCCAAACCATAAACACAAACAAGTGTCCATCAACAGTGTGTTTTTAAAGTATTTATACATATTATGGACTATCACTCAGCCCTTAAAAGGGTTGTAATTCTGACAGGTGTCACAACATGGATGAAGGTTGCAGATGCTATGCCAAGTGCAAGAAGCTAGACACTAATCGCGGGGTGTTTCTAAGTGGAGAAGGCCCATGTCACTCAAGTGCATCCTCAGGCACAGGCCACCCTGTGCTCCCTGAACCCTCCTGGCATTCCCTTCCAAGTGGCCATCTTCCTCAGTGGTCCCTATAGATCTCCCCAGTGAATGAAACTGGTCATGTTGCAGTCACTGCCACCGAGGATTAACATGGGCTCCCACTGCTCGGGACGAGGTGAGGTGGGAGATGTCAGGAGCTCAGCCCAGCTCCTGATGCTGTCTGCTTATCATGCATTGGGGCCTGCACGGCCTTTTCCAGCTCTGTGCTGCCCGGATGCCATGGCCAGGGACTGTGCGCCCTGGCCGGGGACACCTGCTCTTCACAGGTGCAGCATGCACACCGCGAGGGCAGGTTGGGCTCTCCTCCCTGCTCCTCCTCCCCTCGCCTGTCCCCTCCTGCCAGCCTTGTCCTCAGCCAGCCAAGTCCCCAGGCCTCTTCTTCCTTTGCCTTGTGAGTTCAGCCCCAGTCCCCATGGCCCATGGGCCCCCACCCCTGATGGCTACACGGGCATGGTCTCTCTCAGGGACACCCTGCCCGGCACGCCCTGCGGCCTCTGCCCTGCTCACTGCATCCTTCAGGGCAGGCTCCTCCAGTTCACATGTCCCTCCTCCTGCACGAGCGCCCCCCAGGGTGCTGGGTCTTTGGGTGGCCCTCCAAGCACACCTGCCATCTCCTTGCTTTTCATCTCTTCACTTCACCCTCGGAAACACTCTTCACTCTCACACGCACACCTCTAGGTCTTTCGCTCTCCCTGCATCACTTGAAATGGCCCTTGTCCCAGAGAGCCTTCCACGACCAGTTCTGCTGGCTTGTACCTCCAGCCCTCTGATGCTTACCATCCCCTCTGCTCTCCTAACATTTGTGCCCGAGAAGGCAAAGCAAGACTGCACAGGGCAAGGTGGCTGAGTCTTCCCTCCCCAAGCTAGGCCATAAACGGCTGAGACGGGGACAGTGTGGGTTTCCAGCCATTCCCTCCAGTGCACAGCACAAAGCCGTACGCTCTGCACCTTCGAAACACACAGAGGTCGACTGAATTTGAAAGCCCAGTGTGACTTACACAG